>NW_017537062.1:66228-71310 GCF_001853355.1 Bactrocera latifrons
TATTTTAATATTTGACAGATGTCGTTTGCAGTCTGGCGCGAGCATTGTATTCAACACATCAAGCGTGTCTTTTTGTTTCTTATTTCTTTATTTTTTGTAGTCTTTGTGCTGCCATTATTCAAATGTATTTGTTCAAGTGATTACGTAATGCCTTTGTGTTTTGAGATTTCTTTATRTACGTATGCATATTTTTTCGTTCTCATTATTCGTTTATTTGCTTTTTATTTTTATTTCTTCTTACAGTTGTAAAGAAATTTGAATTGTAAAATATGTTTGAGGGTAATGGTATATAATATGTATATATTAGGGTGGGTAAAAATAAACCAATGTCTTTTCCCCTTTGTATTCTGAAAAGCAGATTTCTAGACACCTCTAAGAAGGCTCTTCCACATATGAGCTCTTAATTGTAATGGTAATGTCCTTCACTTGACAGTTTTTTTATTTTTTGCTTATTATCAGATAGAAAAATTCAAACAATCTCGTTTCCAACTACTTGAAAAATATTTTTTTGTGTAATACACAATATTTATAGAATAATATATCCTAGTTCAAGGAACATAAAATTCTATGTTGAATAGGAATTCTGCCGTCGGCAGTCTATGAAAATATTCGACAAAAATACTAAAAAGAAAAAGCGATAATTTCGGCTTCCTCGAATCTATGATTCCCTACAGTTGTAGTTCTTTCAGCAGAAAATTGTATAAAAAGATATTTAATTTGATTTATTTTGGTCCGATTAGAACAATTTCTTTAGACCGTTGCCTTGGATAAGAAGCCTTATCCAATTTCGTAAAGGTATGTCGTGAAACAAAAAGTTTTTCCATACATGAACTTGGTTTTGATCAATGAGTTTGGGTCAGTTAGTTCTAGAATGAAACTTTATCATCGACTTAAGAGGAAATATAATTTCCAATATACTGTCATAATCATCTAGCACGATTTTCTGAGCGTAATGATATAACACGGTTTCACAAATACAATTGTTAAGACAAACGATTGGATAAAATATACAACCTCAAGCCTTGAACTTTTATTCCAAGTGACATGTTCCGTTGACAAAAATTCGAAACAGACTGGTTTTCGGGTTCATTTTAGACGTCAAATTGTAACTCCATGAAATATCAGTGAACAGTGAATAATATTATTTTTAAAACAGGTGTTTTTATGCACTTTTTTGAATATATGATCTGTAATCCAACTAGTGAGAAAAACATTCGACTTTGAACTAAAGAAACATTTTCTTCAGTAATTTTAATAGATCAGTGGTTTTGATGTATGTACAAAAAACAAAAAAAAAAACTCATTTTTTGAATTAACATAAGATTGAGATGTTCTGTTAAGAACCTAATAGTATTAATCATATACATACATATAYGTATGAGATTGCAACGAAAAAACGAATCGCTTGTACGGAAAAAAATACTGTCGACCTTTCGGTAATTACCAGTTATAAAGTGGATATGTAAGTAGTTATTTTGTCGGGTAGGAATTCGAACTGAAAATTCTATTTTTTAATTACAAAATATAATTTATACCATCAAAATCACTAATATGCCAAATAATCCAGTTAACAGACATACAGTTGTGAAATAAACCGAAATCACTCTAAAGCAAACTACCTCTACTGCAGTTTAGTTACTTATACAGCGAGGATCTTTATAATCTTCAGTTCATTCATTGCAGATATCTTTAGTTGTATACACAACTACCTCAACTGTACCCACGTTAAAAATATGCGAAAAACAATTGAACTGCGCAGACGTGCCTTGCTGTGAATTCAAGTGCTTACGAATGCGCTGCTGCGGTACACATTTTTATATGGTATATGTGTGTGTATGAAAATGTATTTCACTGATTTCATTTTAACCATATTATTCCCAGTTTCATTTGTATTATATATTGCAGTTGTCTACGTTCGTTCATGCGCATGCGTGATGCAGATTAGCATCGAATCCGAACAAAGAACTCAACAATCGYTTAGAATTTAATGCAAACGCTTGTGAATGCATATTTGTATTGAAAAGGTAGATATGAATTCATTCAAAAAACAAAAAACAAAGATTAAAGATTAAAGCGGAAAAATTGCGATTYTGAGGTAATTTATATAGGTATGTAGAAAGATCCAAACAAATGTATTCTARATATAAGCGTATTATGTCTAGGGCTCATTTATTTTAAATGCACAAACAGTGACTAAAAAAATTTCATTATTTCATTTCATTTTTAATTTTTTCAACTTTTTGAAAATAACCAGCTTTAAACTAGTTTAGTAAATTATTATTTTTTTTTTAATATAATTCTAACTAGAATATCGCTAAACTTTATAATATAGAGATATCCAATATCACAGAAAAAAATGCATCTAAAAAACCGAAATAAAATAATTTCCTCATCCTTTTATAGAACTAACTCTCTACTCCTTTCCATAATATTAAATATTTTTCTAAGTAAACTGTGAAATTGTATAACTCAACTCAATTTCTAATAGATAACATATTTCTTTTTCACTTCGAAGACCAAGAAAACTTAATTTTCTTCTAAACCATCAAAAAATAGCAAAACTCTGGCAGGAATATGATATTTGTATGTAAGTATGTATAAGAAAGTGATTCTAAATCTTCTCGCAATAAATTACGAATTTCCGCCGAAAGTGTATCTTTGCGGCATAAATGCCGATTCGCATATGCTTTACTTGTCTATGCCCAGTGAGCAAAAATTATCGAGACACTGATGGCTTGATATTTTCTGCAACAAAATGTTCAACGTGTTTGGAAAATCAAACAAAATTCTTGATTTTCACGCAAGATCAAATTTGAAGCGGACTATGTAACCAAATCGATAAAAATTATTATTTTTTTTTTTTTGATTGTGTGATTTCGAATAAGTGGTTGAAAAGAACATTTGTTTTATTTCACCCACTTTCGTATGAAATTAAGTCTGTCGGTCGTGCTACTCAGAATATAATGTTAGGCTRTTTTTATTTTAAACTCTTCAATCAGCGTCTTCCACAAAAATTTTAATGAGTCGAATGCGTTATAAGAAAGTAAGGTGGAGAAAAGCATACCTTATTAAACTGGTRTAAACGATTATAAAGTTATGAGTTTATACCAGTTGTGTGCTCGATTCGCTTTTTTCGATGTAATAAGCGTATAACTCGTAGAAATGAAGTTATCTTTTCATATGCCAGCGACGTTTGATTATACCAGTTTATATGATTTATACCAGTTGTATGTTCGATTCGCTGTTCTCGAAATAGTAAGCGTAAATCTCCTTAAAATTATATAACGGCGCGTTATATTTGCTTTTTTTAATTATATCTACTTATACGATTTATACCAGTTGTATGTTTGGTTTGATTTGTTCGAAATAGTAAGCGTATACAATTTTTAAGTGACTTAAATACTTACTGCGCTAGCTATTTTTGATTATAGAGATCTATGTTACATACATATACCAGTTTTATGTTCGATTTGGCACTCCCAAAAACTTGGTAAATAAAATGAAATAAATTATAGCATAGCATCTCACTCTTTTTCTCTTATAAAAATTTTGTGGGTGCTGATATAAAATATGGGAACTCAGCACTATATGCTGCAGATACGTTTTCCTTGTAACCACAGCTTTCATATGAGTACTATCTTAATTTTTTTTTGTTTTTTCAATAAAAAATGAACCACCAAAGTAAAAAATCAACAACTTATCTGCAGCACTGACCCATTTCACATGCACATACATATGTATGTATAAATGTTGTTGCGGACGTGGTAATGCCTCCAACCATTCGCCTGTATGGAGGGTAATATATATAACTATACAGTTATGCCAATTTATGCTGTTGCTATATTGATACTTTGCTGAATATTTTGCGCCAATTTTGTCGCCATTTCCTTAGCTGCGAGTTTGTGATGTAAATTTTTTCACAGACTTTGCACTACTAGGGTCATAATTCTTTTATGCGGTGGACACATGKTTTTAATCTGACTTGTGTTGTGATATTTTTATATATTTGTGTGTAGATRTACACTCGAAACCACGCTCCCAAACAAATATATATTTATATGTTTACATTAGTGTGAGCCAAAAACTAAACTAACCCATTCAAGGTTTAAAATGAATCACTGCGTATACGGAGAAAAAAATCTGCGAAAGAAAAAATATTTAGCTTAATTTTAAAGGGTGCCGGCGAGCAATCAAATGTTCTCATATACACGTAAATAAAGCAGAAATCTTTTGAACCGTTTATGAATTCCATATATGATTTTTTTTTCTGGCTCAACCTAATGCACATTTAAGCACTACAATTGTCTCATAACTAACGAAGCACGCTACTGAAGCCAGATAGTCTCGAAATATATGACGCAAACTGCACTTTCCCATGGAAATTTTTCACTGCCACTCCGAAACTATGGGGAGTATAAATAGTTTTGAACACATATGTTAGTCTTTTCCACTTTAGCTGGGMTTTAAGGGTCAGCCGGAAGTGAACTCTAAAACAAATACAATAACTAMCCAACTGTACAATTGCACATTTGAACAAAGTGGTCACATGAAAACAACAATCAAAGGATAAAAAAGCTAACTAAAGAAAAAGTGATAGCTTACAAACTCACTAACTCATTGCTTATAAATTCTACCGGTGGCGGAAGTGAAAGATTGCTCCCTCTGCGAGCGAATGGATTTGCGAAGAAAGAGGGAAATGATAAAAAACCAAAAAAAAAAAAAAACTAAAAATAATATCGCAAAAGTATTGTCCAGGCGAGAAACAGCAAACGAAACATGCATAGAATAAACAAGAAAGCGCCGGACAGAACGCCAGGCGTGTTGAGATTTTGCAACTCCGGCATGCTGCTATGCTCGTAGCGCTGCCAATGATCGGTTTGAGGTATTTCTCTCGTTGTAGTTGTTTTTTTTTTGTTTTTTTTGTTTTTGTTTTGTTTTTTGTGTACATGAGCGGAGGTTAGGTGAATTTCCGTCATAATCTTTCTGGGGTTTCCGGCATTTCTAGTAGAAGAGATATGCTCATACGAGCATAGTCGCTGCTTTACCTTAAGCCCATCAAACATTTATGTTAAGTATATCAGC
>NW_017537062.1:72086-73447 GCF_001853355.1 Bactrocera latifrons
TTTTTAGAGAGAAGACAGTACATAGATTTATACCATTTGGTTTTTTTCGAATCGCCAATCGCTAAACTTTTGTTATTCCAAGTCAACTCATTTTTGAGAGTAAACATTTTGTTTAATATGAGCAGAATTTAACACATGTCACTTTTATAGAGATGAAAATAGATAGATATATAGATTTATACCAATTTTTTCGATTTCGATTCGATTCTTCACTCTCTAAACTTTTGTGATTTTTATAATATGAGCGCATTCTAAAACTTATGTTTTTTTATATAAAGAAGACAATATACAATATATGCAAATTTCGAACGCTTTAAAGTCCAATGGTCACACACATGCGCGGTTTCCGGCATTTCTAGTAGAAGAGATATGCTCATACGAGCATAGTCGCTGCTTTACCTTAAGCCCATCAAACATTTATGTTAAGTATATCAGCTGCAAACAGTATAGGACTTAGGAGCAAATAAGTATATTAAAGTAAGTAAGGTTAAATATTTTACTATATTATTTCACTTTAAAATAAGTTGTTTCAAAGCTAAAACCAGCTAAATCAGAGAAATCCGAATTACGGAAAATCGGAAATCGGAAAGTAACTGGTATAAATCTTATATCATGTATCTAAACACTAGCTGTTAMTGATTCATCAAACAATAGCCTACGCTAGTGGTAAATCGAACAAAAACTTCTATAAATCATGGAGATTGGTACAATATAATATAAATAAAATAACAAAGTCTTGATACATCTTCAAAGAGGTCTAAAATATCTCTTTAAGATTCAATTAAACTGCAGAGCACTTTTTCGTTTCACTTGTTAGTTTTTTCACAGCCTTCTATTAGCTCAAATACAGTTGAACATCCATAACTCGAACTTCTACAAACTTAAAGTTCCCCATTACTCGAACTCTTGAATTGGCGCTAGCATTTAGAAGTTAAATTTTATATAAATTTAGTTTAGTTAAGAAATATAGTTAATTTGAAAAAATCATATTAYTAACTTTTATATTTCAAATTAGATGGCAACGCCGTAAATTTAAAAAATCTATGTATATATTGAAAATTAGCTACTTTTTTAAGAAATTATATTTTTATTGCTATGGTGATTTTTATATTTTTTGAAAAACSCCAATTTAAAAATTTAGTAAGAGTGGCAACTCTGATCTGATTCATTAGGAAATTAGTTTGGYTTAACCGGCCGGGAGTTCTATCAACTTTCACACCTAAGGCGGGTACTATTCTTGAGTGGATTACGTCTGCTGCTGTAACAAAAATTCGAATTTGTGAATTTATGGTCAATACTGGAGAAAAAAATGCAACTTTTATAAAATTAGAATTTTTTGGTTTTAAATGTTTTTATAATTA
>NW_017537062.1:73807-83463 GCF_001853355.1 Bactrocera latifrons
TATAAAGAAGACAATATACAATATACGCAAATTTCAAACGCTTTAAAGTCCAATGGTCACACACATGCGCTCAAATTTTTTACTGTTATGCGCCTAAGTGTGCAAAGCTTTTACCATAAAAACTACACTTTATCAATAATAAAAACAACATGTAACCAGGATATACACATATACACATATATACAGACATATACATAGACGCATACATAGTCCAGCCGCAAACCGCAATTTTTGGTGAGCCTCAATGTCGGCCGACACAGCCGCGCCCAAAACGCGCCCGACAAACGCCAGCCGGCAAACAAACAACAACATTGTGACGCTTTTATGGCCAAATGAAAGTAATGACCAAACAAAATGTTCAAATGGCTACTTTAAAGTAACACCAGCATAGAAAGCCCCCAATCAACACACGAACACACACAGCCGTACAAACGTGCAAATATACCGTTAGTGTAACAGGCCRTTTGCGCCAGGCAAGTTTTTGCACGCCTTTTGTGCTTTCCATCGAAGCCTTATCGAAGTGTATGTTYGTCTGTCTGCCTGTCGTCGGTCCACCAGGTGCCATTGTATACCCGATGGTACATTTAAACAGCAATAACAACAACCACAAAACATGTACAGTTACGTWAATGGCGTTGCTAAAATTATTCCTGTCGCTGGTGGCCGGACTATCGAACTAACGGTTATGCTTTTTGAAATTCGCCTGTGKATATGTGTCTGTGTGATTGTGTTTGCGAACAACAATGGCCATAAAGTAGTAGTTGTAGTTACAACAAAAAGCAGCAGCGCATTTAAGCGATATCCCAAACAAGCGCACRGCCAGCTAGGTGAGCGGTTTTTGGCTAAAAAAACTGGCGGAGAGATTGTGTTGACACATTTACACACACACAAACACACGTACACATAGCCACACATAGTTGTATTCTCTGCTACTCGTAAATGCATACAAAACGCCATTATCGTGTGAAATTTTAAAAGGTTTATTGTGAGCAGCGCGATAGCGATAAGCACCAGTGTTGCCACTTAATAGCATTAACGTTGCACAACGGTCATTTATAGCGGTGATTATAAGGTTGTTAACACTATTAGCATATCGGTTGGACATTGAAATTAAATTCACGTAAATGCATGTTCATGTGCGTGTGTGTGTTTATAAGTAAGTGATATTAAAGTTAATAAAGCAGATAAATAGTGGCACATTTTTTGGTGTGGTTAGCAAAAAAAAAAAAAAAATGGTTAAAATGTTTCAAGACTGAAAAAAATTCGGAATAAATTTTGGA
The DNA here is from genome assembly GCF_001853355.1 of Bactrocera latifrons. Taxonomy (NCBI): domain Eukaryota; kingdom Metazoa; phylum Arthropoda; class Insecta; order Diptera; family Tephritidae; genus Bactrocera; species Bactrocera latifrons. Next base: position 75,088 of record NW_017537062.1, read on the forward strand.
AGCGAGAAAACCAGCAAAAACTGTTATATTACAAAAATAAGTAACTATACCCTGAAGCAGTATATACTAAATCTGCCATGAAGTTTATAACATGAAGGAAGACATGTCGGAGACCCTGTAAAAAACAGGTCATTTAAAAATTCCGGCCAGACACGTAGCATTACTATAGTTAAAGTCATATGATTTTTCGTTAGCCTTAACCCTTAAAAGGCGCTTACATTTTATTATTTTGAGTGAAAAACTTTTGTTAAAAAGGGATAAAAAAAAAGAATTTCACGGAAGGATGAAAGTTGATAAAATAGTGCTTTTTTAAAGTGAAAAGCTTGGCTTGATGGTCATTTCGGAATACTGCTCCAGCAAAATCAACCATCAAAGATTGATAAGTACCAACATGTGAATTGAACTTCGAAGACGACGAACACAGTGGACGAATAAAGAAAACAGCAAAAAAGTTCACAAAATAATTTTGGATGACTGAAAAATGAAGTTGTTCGACCTTATTATTTGGATACTTATATTTGGATACGAGAAAGCACTGTGCAAAGTGGATACCGCGCAAACCCACTTTTGACCAAAAACACGACAAGTTGATGATTCGGAGCAGTATTTGGAGACGTTCAAGTGCCAAACTCGAGCTTTTTCATCGGTATGTAATAAAGGATGAAGTATGGCTCCATCATTTCAATCTGAATTAATCCGAGTGAACTGCACAAGACGAACCTGTTGGAAAGCAAAGAAACGCAATAGTCGAATGGCAAGGTTATGACGTCTGTATTTTGAGATTACARCGATTTCTTTAATGGCTACCCAGAGGAAACTTGGTCTAAGGCTGAAAGTCGTCAGGTGCTGGAGCCATATGTAAAAGAATCGTTTCTGGCCACACTCTTAAGTGAATGGCGCTCAGAGAGCTTTGCTCACTTGTGTGAACTTCGACACATGGCTTCATCCTCCCAAAAGAATGCTTGCTGGGAGAACTTATCGTCGAATGAAGCGGTGATCGCCGAAACAGAGGTCTATTTGGAAGCATACTACAAACAAAGTGGAGCGTTACTATAATAAATAACAGCCTTGAATGGAAGCATATTGAAAAAGAATTTTGAGAAAAAAATGTTTGTGTTTTTCTATGGAAGGCCGTGGACTTATATAAATGATCGTTTGATGGGCTGCGTCAATTTAGTTCCATATCAGCCTGCCTCTCTGTATATACGCAAGCTAATTCATCAGCTTTTAAGACTTTTACACGTCCTTGTTTCCTCAAGAAAGTGCTCATCTGTCGGAACTAGCGATATCGGACCATTGTAACATATAGTTATCATACAAACTGAACGTTCAAAATCAAAGTCTTGTGTGGAGTCGTTTGTGCTCGTTAAGTATATTGCAACCTTTATGCAACCTAAATTGACGATTCTCTTATTTTTATTTTCATTTCAGACCAAAGTCAGTTTCCAAGGCCAATTTTCGACAGTAAATCAATGAATGAAGATKTGACTAAGTGAAAATAAGTCACTTAATTGCCAGCTATGTATGTAAATATGTTACACCTTGAGCAATTTTAGCACTTGGCAAACGCACAGCAATTTTAATTTGTTTGCTTTGAAGTTAAGTGTTGTCACTGATGGCCCAGCTGTTCACGATTTTGACAACACATAAAAAAATTTAGGTGAGCATGTAAAAAAACGCATGAAATGTTTCAGCTAATTTTATTGTTTAAGGGGTTATCTTCATTAGATTTTTGGACTTGCGATCAATTTAAGCTGAAAAATCTTCCTTACGGCCAGATGCTGTGGAGATCGGCTACTAAGTAGATCAAGGGAATCCAAAATTTTACAAAATTAATAGCCGATTGTAAAAGTACAATAAATCTTTTAAATTTACTTCTTTCTATTTATTTAATAAATAAAATAACTCTTAAAAAAAAGGTAAAATTAAAACTGTTTTTGCTTTTTTTTTTTTAGCTTCAAATTGAAGTGGGAAAAGAAAAAGCTGAAGCTTGATTCCCTCCGCCTATTGCAGATTACATTCTTGCAATAAACAAGACAGACTCGCCACCAAATAATGGTTGCATTCGATTCGCCAGAGTTAAGACAGTGGCGAAACGAACGCAGAATTAGTACAAAAGCAGTAGATCGGCATAATGTATTGATAGATAGATTGAATTACGAGTTGTTATTACCGATTTACTGAAGCTTACAAATATCCATATTATAAGTTTTGTATTTTCGATCAATATTATATTATATCAACCGGAAAACTTCGCTGTTACTTTTCTAAGCGACCACAATGGAACAGCGTACGATATTTTAGAAACCAAAATAACCAACTACTATATATGATACGCTTGATAATTGGTTGCAGGATTTCAAATAAGAATCCAAAATGATTACTCGGCAAACCATTTTGAGCTCAGAATTTGAAATCTTATATGTGAAGACATTTTTAAGAGTCCAGGAAGCATTTGAAAATAAAAGCATGACTTATAGAACTATTTTGTAGTCGCGGAGTACCAAAATTGAAGAATTGAAACAAGATCTTGTTCAGGAATGAAAAGTGTCAGCCAGAGATACACAAATTATATAATGAGGATCTTGAAAGCTCAGAGCTAAGTATATTAGAGGCCATATGTTACGCGTGAGAGCAGTCTATTCAGCTATTTGATGGTGGTACATTAAAGAGTTCATAAGRGAGAAATTTTGTGAAATTAGTTATAGTTATATAGTGAATTTAGTATTCAGAAATATCTGTAGATAACATATATTAAAATATTTTTCGATAATTTTGCAAATAGTAATAGTTTTCGAACATATTCCCTTAGCATTTTTTACTCTTCGATGCGTTTTACTCTCCAATCAAATTAAACATGAGAGGAAAACTATTCTGAGTACACCTTAAATGTAATGTATTAACCCAAACAAACTTTGAAATCAAGTAAAAACTTCGAACTAATTTCCGAATGATATTTCTTCACCTGCCACACAAATTTGCAACGGAAGAAACAACATAAATAATTTTTAATTAGCTTTCTTCCGCCAATTTTTCTTTGTTACTCACTTTGTTATTTCTACAATTCTCAGTTCAGCGTTTAGGGCTCTTCTTTCTCTTTCGTCGTCGTCGCAAAACAAATATTTGCCGAATGGCATTCATGAATGAAATCAGCACRCAGCCAAAAAAGCAATCTGCAAATGCAAAAGGCAAACAAAAAAATATTATATGAAAATAAATAAATTACGGTAATTAGTTTACAAATACAAAATGTGGCAAATTTGTTGACATGCGGGCAGGTGGAGGGAAGCAATTATGTTAACGCCAAACACGCGACGGCGTTCGAAAGACTTGTACCGTTTCATGCGAATGTCATGCAATGAGTTGGCTTTAAAGGCAAGCATATATAGCATATACATATATACTATGTAGGTGTATACGTGGGTACATATAAATATATATATATATATTAGAATATACGTTACAATAATATTTTGCATTATTTTTACTTTTTATGGACTATTCGCGACATTGCTCGGCTGAAAAATGTGCACAATCAACAGATTTATGACACTCGGCGCTGAGACGAATGCTATATTAGAGGAATGCATTTTCGCAAGGCGCGCATCCCAAATAAACATATAGATTTGAGAAAATGAGAATATAAATATATTTACATATATATATGTATACATATTAAGAATATTTTTCCGCTAAAGCATTAGCCTTATAGAAGATTTACATACAAAATTAGAACCTTGAAAATATTTATGTAGACTATATTACTATGGGGCAGTAAATGGAATTAAGGCGATAGAGAACTAGATTATAACTCTAAAGCGTCCAAAAACAACTACAAAAAAGTTAAAAATTTCTTGATTTTCTTAAAATTTTCACAAAATTGTTTGTAGATTTACAAGATCAAACGAAATACTTTCATAAGCATTTGGAAAAGAGCTACACATTTTTCTATCTAATAATAAGAAAAAAAAAATAGAAAATACCTCTATAAGGATACCTTCCTGTTAGAATGAAGCGCTGATACTTGGAGTGCCTTTTTCGGAGCTGCTTATCAACCAAATTTCCAGAGTAAGAAGCAAAAAAAAAATTTTTGTTTTACCCACACTAATGCACATACAATGTGTGTATGTATATGTCAGGGCATCCATTTAATCTACACCATGATCACTTACACAAACTTACAATATCAATATTTCCATGGCTGTCGTTCGCTTATGATGGATTTAGTGCAAATTTATACCCTTATGTACGTACATATATGCATGTATCTATGTACATACATATAAGACAGCCAAGTCAGCGAAGTTAGTTGAGCTACTAAAAGGAGGAGCTTTAATGAATTCGTAAAGTTGCTGCTGCTGTCTGTTAGTCATCTTCCAGGCACAAATTGGACATTTGATGATAAACATTTGTTTGCCATAAACATAACTACATATGCATACATACATATGTACATAGATACATATAAGAGCACATAAGAAAATATATTAGCATGCTCATATACATACATAACTATGTATGTATGCTGTGTTCTTATTTATATTTGTCACTGCTGGCTGCTTGCTGACGCGCTGCAATGCTTTTGTTTGCGCAAATTTAATTAACCAAAACTGCTAATATTAATGCTAATATAATAGCCAAACAAAAGGGATGCCTAAATTGATATGCATGAAATATATTCACACAAAAATAGGCATATATGTAAGTGTGTAAGTGGGCGCATACACTTTATACATATATGTTTATGGGTAGATATCTAAATAATTACCCAAATACGTTGACAGTTACTGAAATATTTACTTGCTTATTTATATCTACAAACACATACACATGCATATAGCTGCTTGTATGTGTTTACCTGCGTTAGCAGAAATGCGGGCGAGCATAGATTAACATATTTCGAACCTAAGCGTCATGTGTCTAACCCTGTTTACGCATATACATATGTACATATTAGGCTAACAGTTAAATGCGTAAAGCATGAATTTGCACAATATATGCTTAAAACATAATTAATATTTCAGATTACAAAGAGACAACGCGTTGCAAAGGTATGCGAAGGCAAGGTGGATGGATGGTAATGTCCTTCACAGGTGCATGTCATATAACCGCTATGTACGTACTCATATGGTATGTACAACTACAAAAATCAGAGTACGTGACCGGCCAAAGGTTGCCAACTAATGGAAACCGTTTTTTGTTTTTTTTTTTTTTGGGAATAGTTCTTTCTAGTAGCGTTGTTTAAAATAAATAAATTCCGAATCAAGATTACTTACTAAGAAAATATTTTGATTTTTATCGGTCACAGGCACAGATTTCGGATGACACCAGCGCCAAACCAAGAAGCTAGCTTGTGATGGCCAGAGAATGGTCAAGTTATACAAGACCGCAATAGCCAAATTTGAAGAGGTGTATCTCGCAGCCAAGCTAATAGCGGTAGATAGGAGGGATATTGTAGCCCGACCAAGGCAAAGCAATTCTCCACCATCGCATAAGCTGGTGTGGAGACGAAATGCCAATTCGGATTCTGCTATTATTGACAAAAGTATACATAGAATCGGTGACGAAAAGTGGCGAGGAGATTAACTATGGATTCACAAAGTGAAGGTGATTAGCTACAAGTCGCCTTAGTTACAATATTGCTTTTCAAAAAAATAAACAAATTTAATAAAATTACACATTTATTTCACTTGTTTACACTACTTCTTTCTTTTCTTTGTCACAATATTATTATCTTTTATTGAAGTGATGACGGCTTTGTTGATATTAGGTTCTAATTTTACGGTTTAGTGCACGAGACAATACAATATACATATGTACATATGTATGTCCATTTCACTTGTATTTATAGACCGGCTTGATTTGTTTAAAATGATTTATTTTTTTTTTTTTTACCACAAAGAATACAATTGCTGTGGGCAAATAATAGTAAGACTTTTTTATTTAAATTTCGATATATATTTTTTCTAAATTTGTATGACTGTTATCATCTGTGCCAATTCTCATATCAAAATAATCATTAATGTTTAGTAYATGTTTGTCTTACTGAAGAATAAATTAAGAATTTTTAAATTATGAAGCAAGTCTTGCTATTTTTTGCCATGCTAAAACTGTGCAATCTGCTTTCGGTCTTCGTTACACACACTTATTTTCCGAATTCGCAAAATTTATCGGAAATAATCGTTGTGTGTTTAGTTAAAGTTTATATGTGAGAATTCCAGTTAGCCATTTTTAATATTTATTAGAATTCCAGGTAGCCGGTTTTTTATAACCACGATTAGTCAGTCAACTTTTTGTTATGACCTACTAAATACTGCTTTAATGTTAATTATCTATTTTTGCAAACTAAATGTGATAGATTTTACTACGAATATAATATTTACACTATGTTGTAAGTATGTTCTGGGAAAATTTCTAGAGTGGCATATTCTGGGTAAATTCGCGAAGTGTGAAAGCTGTTTATGGATGGTAAAAGGTTAAACAATATTAAGATAAATTCAAAGAAATTATTTTTATTTTCAAGAAATGGCTTTTGATAAAAAAAAGAAAAAAAAATCTCGGAAATTTAAATAAGAGTATGCATTTAAATAAGACAGTTGGATGGCTATAAAAAGTAGCGAACAACTTACTTCAATTTTAGAAGGCTTGACCAAGACTTAGCTAGTCAACTAAAAGGTTCCGATCAGATTTGGCTACAGAGTTCTTGAAGTGATTCTTTATGAGAAAAGTGTAAGATAATGAGTTCAACACAAACGAACCTTAAAACCACAACTATCGCTTCGCTGTTCTTTGAGTGAAATAGGGACAAGATATAAACACAATGAAAAAGATACTGGGAACATTGGTTCAGATGCCTTTCTAGAGAATATTTTTCAGGGCATAATAATGGATAATGGATCTACAACAATGCCTAATAGATCGAACTGAATTAGATGTTAATTTACAGTCTTACAATCACTAAAGCTGTTTTTCACTAGCCAAGCATTGAAGAGTTGTGAATCGAACAAGCTTTATAAGTTGTTCGAAGAAAGTCAATTCTTGAAACCAATAAAAAAAATTGTGTGTGACGAAATTGTCGTATGATCCACATACAGTTGCAAGACTGCTCTGAAATGTGTTAAACAAAACTCGAAGATAGCAGTAGTACCAGTTTAGTGAGAACTCCACAGAAAATTGTAACTCGACAACTTTGTTGTTGCTTTTACTTATCAAGTTCTTTAGCAAGAGACCAGCGCGCAAAGATAAAGCGCAGAAAAATGGAGAATCGAARACAGCTACAATTAGAAAAGCGCATAAAGATGAAAAATACTTTTATAACGAATATATTTAACTTACAATCACTCTTCTGAATATATGTGTGTACATATGTACATATATACCCGCAAGTGCTATATTGAATCACTTGACACAGCTTTGGGTCCAATGAATTCCCAAATGCCTGTTACTGTTAATTTCCTCAACGCTTGTCCGCCAGCGCACAGCCCAATTATTTCCAAATGCAGAGCACTCGGGGAACGTAGAGCAAATCGCTGTATTGTTGTATGTGCGTTCGCTGGCAGCTTAGAGTAATCTCTATCTTTGAGTTTTGCAACGCTCAATAAATGAAACACAAATAGCCACACAAATAGATAATCGAAATCCGAAACGAAGCCAACATTACAGACAGTCATAGTTCATGCCATGGGTCAGTTGGGATTGCAAATGTGCCGGAGAAATATGCAGGCAACAGAGATATATRTGTAGCAATGTCAAAGGAATCTGAATGAATAAGCGGCAGATCAATGCAAAGTGGACGTATGAGTCTAAAGAGGAAACGAAAAATTTCAAAAYTGCGATGAAATTTTGAGCTGACAAAGGGTGAGTGTTGTGAACTCGAGTAAAATAAAGAGATATGAAAAAAGTAGATATATGTATGTGCATACATACTTTTCCTGCTTTTCTGATCATATATGTATGTATGTATTATACACAGTTYTGAATAATGTAAAGGGGCGCATATTTTCCATATTTTTAATTTTTTTGGTTTAATTAATGYTATTCTCAAAAAATATACATATATTTATATTACTTAGACTTTAAGCCTCCTCTATAGCAATAGTAGCRTCAAAAATTTTCGATTCGCCTTTTGCCTGCTCGCTAGAAGTGAGCGCTGCTGTCTTGTTAAAAAACTTACATATGAGTGACGGACTAAAGTTAGTGCCAAAAAGTTTTCGAAAATAGCACACAAAATTGTTATTAAAAAAAAAAGTTTTTTTTATTGACTTTTACAACACGAAATTTTTATTAATAAAATTATTATTTTTTTGGTTTTAAAAGCACAACATTTTTTCAAAAATTACAACACAAATTTTTATTGAAAAAGTGAATTTTTTAATT
>NW_017537062.1:84179-86312 GCF_001853355.1 Bactrocera latifrons
GGATTTTAAAAACTAAATTTTTCAAAAACTACAACACAAAATTTTTGTTGACTAAATTTTTTAAAAAATTACCACACATTTTTTTTTTGAAAAATGCATTCTTTAAATAGTTTTTGAAACATTAAATTTTTTCAAATATTACAACACAAAATTTTAATCGAAAAATTAAATTTTTTTTAATTCAATTTGAAAACACAAAATTATTTAAAAAATTACAACACAAAGATTTTATTGTAAAGAACTATTTTTTTTTTTCAAAACTTCAAATTTTTCCTAAAATTACAACGCAAAATTTTGTTTGGAAACATTAATTTTTTTTACATAACATTAAAAAACACAAGGCTTGAAAATAGATTCTGAATTTTTCTTTGCACCAGAAGTAAGAATTTCTCTGCTAAAACAGATAACTGACTTGATATAGAGATGTACATACTTAGTGGTTCAAGGCATCTTCTACTAAGTGCTGTTTGTTCGTTTTACATTTTAACGTTTTACGCTTTATATAGCAATAGTTAAGAACTCKCAGAGACTTTGTTTTTATTTGTGAATATTTTTTTACGAAAATACGACTCCTACAGTTCTTTGAATTGAAGTGTAAAGTGTTTTTAAAAAATTTTTAAAATACCAATTCTAAAAATATTGAAATTCAGTAGAAAAAACACTATTTAATATAAATTGAAAGTAAAAACTTGCAAAAATCTCTTACTAGGTTGCCATGCCCGCTCGCCAACTGTCTGCACATTAACCTTATCGCACAACGCCATGTCACTTCGCATATGCGCCATTTTGCATATGTATTCACACATATGTATATGCAGACGTACAAATAAATTTATAAATTTAGCATTCAAAACCAATGAACGTCACACGAAAGTCAGCAATAAGTCGAGGCATTGAAGTTGAATTCTAAAGCAAACATTGCATTCAAGCCAACGACGGTAGRCGGCGGCGTGTTTGCACTAGTATAATGTAAATACAAGTATGTATGTGTAAAATATGTACGAGTGTGTAAAAATATATGTACAWMTGTATGTGTGCACAGACAGCCATGCAGTTTGGCTRCGTGGAAATTGAAGGCAAATTCATATTGCTGTCATCCTGTCGGGTGAACAAAGGCACATTTACAGACACACATGCATATGTATGTGTTGCATATAAGCGTATGTGTGTCCGTATATGTACGAAAAAGTGAGCATTAAGTGTAGAGGCAATCATATCTATACAAATGTATATGTATGGATACACACTTGGYAGCTTATTCACTCGTTCGTTTGGCATCGCACACGCAATCGGGCAGAAATGCTTTTCGTATTGGACGATTTTAACAGATTTTGTTTGTGAAATTTCCATAGTTGGAATTTCAAATGAAGTTGAAAGTTGCTTAAAACCATTGAAAYGCTTTTCAATGTATAATAACTCGATACCTCGGCGTATGAAGAGATATATTCATACATACATATATAGCGAACTATRGCCAGACAAATGGCGACTTTACACACGTACATATGTATGTGYGATCTGCATAATATGCATGCATGTATTTATGCATTTCAGTTTACAGACAATACATATGTGTATAAAACATACAGGTATATATACTCACACACATACATTGTTAATTTTATTTTTCCATATGTTTGYCACTCGCCTATTTCCATTGATTTGAGCGCTAAACCAGTTTGTCCAGGTGCGCTGAAATTTCCATAYGCACATACACACRCACACATTCGCAGAACATGAACCTACACACGTGTTTGGCAATCATATTTGCGCTAACAGGATATTAGGTCAGTTCAAATGCCATGAAATCGTGAAAGAGCATGAAAACGTAAATAAATARTATAATTTATGTACATATTTGTTTAGGGAAACAGCGAAAGTAACAGCTAATTTGCRTATTCAAAGTAATTGAAAATCATACAAATTCGAAACATATAAAAAGAGAATATTGCCTAAAATATACAAGAAAATTATAACAAAATTATACAAAGTTTTTTAATTATTTATGCTCTTTCAAAAGCACCTAGAGTCAAAGAGGGAGTTTGAAGAGAGCTGAAAAATATTTACATTAAAATATCCAGATAAATAAAAAATATTTTTTAGAAAAATAATGTATTCCAAAATTAAACTGAT
>NW_017537062.1:87252-98476 GCF_001853355.1 Bactrocera latifrons
TTTAATATACAGATAATTACAACTATTTTTTTTAATTTACTTCATTTTATGTTAATACATTTTCTGAATTATAAGCTCAAATTTAAAAATTTGTTATAAAATAAATGATAGTAAAAATCTGGCAACTCTTAATTTTTTTGATTAACGATTTTTATTAAAATAATTTTTGTTAACGTTTCAAACCATTTATAAAATGTAATAAAAAAAGTAATAAAATGCGATAAAATCCCCTCTTTTATATTTTTCTCAATTTTTTATATAAAATAATTCTATACCTTGTAATTATAATTTTTTATATTTTCTATTTTATAAATTATACTTATATATTTATGTTTTTTATACAAAATTAAGAGTATATTATAATAATATCCAAATTTAAGATGTCAAGGTACTGTGATTATTTTAACTTATGTGTAATGCGCCTAAATTTATTTTAATTTATGATATTTAACAATACAGCTTTCGGCAGGATTTCTCCCTAATGCCTCATTTAGCAGGCATATGTGACGGTGAAGTTCAGATAAAATTCGTTTTCCACAAACAAAAAAATTTTTTTGAGCAAATTAATTAATCCAACCTTAGCTTCTAGATATTATCACAAACCAATAAGAGCACATATTCACATAGTAAATCACACACGCATGACTTCAATTTGTGACCGATACCGAATGAAAATCGTACAGACCGAGTGTAATGGCTTGTATTGAAGACCAAAATAATTGGCAAACGTATAGCTGGCATTTTATCTATGCCTGTCACTATATACCGAGGCCTATTAGTTATATCACACCAATATTACTTGCGTTAATTGCAGCTGCCTTCATGCCAGGCCGAGCAACACTCGTAACTGTCGCTCAAATTGTTATTACGCCAATAGGCAATAGCTAGTGACTCAGTGCTTGGCGGCAAGAACTTGGTTGTTTTCATTTTTCGGCTACACGAATGAAGGCTGTGTGATTACAGTAGGAAGCCACAAGAGTTTTGCAACAACAAAAGCAAAAGCAAGCACTTAAAACCTCACTGACAATATGATAATTACTCATATACACTCAAGTCGCGCAATCACTCGGAAATGTTTCTTATCCATCGAGAATTGTCAGCTATTCAAGTGGACACTTTCACAGCAAGAGCAACAACAACAGCGCAAGTGGTAGTTGCCATGCTGGGAGATTGACAGCGTGGAGTATCAGCTGGTTGGTTGTGGGTGACTTTGCTGTGCCTATAGAAACTAACGGCGTTGGTGGTTCGTATCCACACATACACGAATGCAATTCGAAGGCGAGCGCGCTGCTTGAAATGGTTGCAATAGATATATGGCAGTATTACTTTTCCTACGTACAATCATGCCGCAAGTAAGCCTTAGCATGCCATTACTATGTAATGGTGGGGCCCACACCCCACAACCCACAGCAATGAGAGTCTAATTAATCATKCTGCTCGGCAACGCAATTTCATGTTGCTCAAATGTTACAGCTGGGACGTGCTTGGCATTGAAGCGCCCGCAAGTCGGCAACAGAAGCTGCAATTGACGCATGCAAGCCGATGTACAGTGGTGTAATTTTGCACCAAAAATTTATAAAACATAATAATAAAATATTGTTTTTGGACTTTTAATGTTACTTTTTTAAACACATCACGTCAATAGCAAAATTTATTCTATAGAGTCAAGCCAGATAGCAAAATTAATGTCAGCCATCCTTATATAATATCTTCTATATCATTGTAGATGTTGGAAAGGAATATAGATATTGGAGTTTGAATTCATTTTTTGCAAAAATTCTTTCGAAATTTCATCATTTTGGAATATATGCTGTTTTCATTTCTAATAAAGGCACCAGTGCTGGTATTATATTGAGAAGGTAGTGTATCGAGCGGATAGTTATGGTAGGAGGCTGACAGATTCGAATATTAAAGAGTAACGAGCGAATTGTGCCACCTTTCTGGACAATTTTTTAATACTTAAACCAAAAATATATTATAAAATTGGGCAGAAACAAAAGAAAAAAAGGAGCATTGGGCAGTATTGAAGCTATATATACCCTCCACGGGTTTCTTTCCTTGATTCCTTTTCTTGATTTGTATCAGTCAGTTTGTATGGCAGCTATATGCTATAGTAGTGCGATCTAAAAACTTTCTTGTGTTATTTTACCTTTTACTATGGCAATAATTTATGCCAAATTTCGTGAAGATATCTACTCAAATAAAAAAGTTTTCCATACAAGAACTTGATTCCAATCGTTAAAGTTGGTATGGCAGCTATATGCTGTAGTGGGTCCAATAACAGCAGTTTCGAAAAATGAACAGCTACTTTGGGAGAAAATAATTGTGTGCAAAATTTCAGTTCGATATCCGTTTTAGGATGACTTGTTCGCGTATATGCAGACAGAGAGACGGACTTGGCTAATCGACTCAGCTTTTCAGGCTAATCACTTATACACATCCAACCTTTAAAAAGTCTCTGACGTTATAAATAAGGTAAGTTCTTGTGTTATTTTCGCTTTGTGATTTTAAATGTTTTTTCATATCATAATTATTTTGCTTAACTTGTGTCCCTACACACGCCACTGTGCACTGCCAAGGCTTATGCAAGCATATAATTTAAGTAAAAGCACATCGAAAAGAGATGCAAAGCTACGAGCAAGTTGCATGAAATTCGTATCTCCACAGGTTCTTACACGCCTAATTGATGAGCTGCTCAATAGCGCTGCCACCGTCGGTCTTGGAGGTAAAATTAAGAATATACAAATAACGGTGGTGCTGGTGCTAAGGGGCAGAGTGTGCACTTATTGTCCTCCTTGCAGTCGATTGGCAATCGGTGACTATTACCGAATTCGTCTCCTTTTATTGCTGTTTTTTTGTAATGAAAAATTTTGTTGTTGTTTGCGGCAAGTAGTTGTGTAACTGCGACGTCATTCCAACGTGCTCCATTGTCATTTTCAATGGTCGTTTGACAACATTGTTTACAAGAAAGTGGTTTTCGAATAGCAGAAGTGCGTGCTTTTGGTTATATTATATATATGTATGTAGGTATGCATATATGTATATATAAATATATTCTATAGATATGTGCCTTTGGTTCTCTGCCGCGCTACTTTGCATGAATAATTTGATGAATTACATGGCATTTTGCGTAACTCAACCAGCCATGCACACACATAGCAACTTTTTAATGAGTGGTTGCATGCAAAAACTAGTAAAGTACAGCGTCGTTAAGTCACTGCAGCAGGGAGTCGATACACTACTTAGAAGATGTGTCTGTGCCACATAATGCGGCATGCAAAATACAATTCTTCGAAGAAATTAAAGATTTAGTGGTTGATTGGTTCGTGGTGGCTCTAGTACAAGTAAGAKCATATGAGAGCGAGTGGCTCTTCGAGGGTGTGTTGTAAAAGTTATGTATGTACATCGGCAGCAGCGCCCAATTTGATTAATTGCCTTTAATGATAGTCGAATTGCTGCTGTGCTCGGCTTGGCGGTTTGAGAGCAGATTATGTAATTTTCGAAACTTATCTTCATAGCAACTAATACCATTATACTAATTACTTTCTTGTTTTGTGCGAAAACAGGGTCAATTTAAAATAGCCGCTCACAATGTGACAAAAATGTGGGTTGACAAAAATTTTAATTTTAGCATCTTTGAAGCAAAGATAAGAAATTGTAATATGTAATTAGAAGCTGTCCGTGTTTTACTTATATAATAAACTATTCGAGTTATTTGCCTAAATTAGTAGTAATTGAGTTTGAAGTAGTGAAAAGTTCAAAATTCTTACTGGTACTCGATGAAAAGAACAGTAGGAACTTGATTGGAAGACTCGCTCATCACAGTCTAGAGGCGACACACTGCTTCAAAATGAGGCTAACAGATCGAGAAGACAGCAAGAAACAAAGAAAAGTCACCAAGAGTACCGTGAAACAGTCCCGCTTTGTCAAGGCAACGCAGCGCCCTATAGTATGAGACACCGGAAGTGGTTTCGTTAGCGAGGCCACAGAGTYTGTTGGAGTTCGAGTCATTATAAAGAATGACTTTCCTCATAGACTACGTAATGCCATTACATCTGGCAATGCTGAGGATCAAGTGCGTGACTTATTTATAGCCTAACAGTCTTATACAACCCAACCTAACCTTACTAAGATCTCCAACGTCTCGTAGCAGATGAACGCAATGATGAATTCAAACGCATGGGAAAGAGAGAGGAAGTGAGAGGGCTATTCGAAATCACTGAGTTCTATTTTTAAGCCAGGAAAATTGTGCGAAGAAAAAATATAAAATAAAAGTAAATTAAAAAGGTCTTAGGTTTTTGAGATATTTTCAGCATCTCCCAGAAAGCTCAAAAGTATTATATTTTTGAAACTGTTTAAGGAAAATCTATTTTCTTGTCTCGTAGCAGATGAACTTAACGTTAAACTCAAAATGCGTAGGAAAGAGTGGGAAAGAGAGAGTGATATTCGAGACTCGAAATTATGCTGTTCTCTTTTTTAGTCAGGAAATTTGTGCGAAGAAAAAATAATAAAATAAAAGAAAGTGATCTCCTTGAGATATTTTCATCTACCAGAAAATTCAAAAATATTTTTGAAACTTTTTAAGGGAAATATATTTTTTATTCATATCTAACCATTCTTGTTATTCAACCAAGGAGGTGTACCACGTATAATGGTTAGAGAAAGGACAGAAAGTAATTATATGCTGGAATCTAAAAGCTTTTTAAAGCATCAAAGTTATTAATAAATGATCTCTAATATTAAAACTACATTCTAAATTAATCTGAGATGAATATACGAATCTGCCAATTTCTCTCTCTCTCTCTCTCCCCTCTCTTTTCCTGCAGAGAGAACTTAATGGATTCTTTACACACTTTTTTTAAGAAAAGTCAGACACACCCTAATAGTATACATAAATAAGTACTTTTACTACACTACTAATACGAAACATATTTATGTAAGTAATCATGAGTATTTAAAAATGTATGTACATACATAGAAAAGTATATGTCTATTCATGTGTACCCTAATCTCAATGTAAATTTTTTCCCCTGTTTGTTTGTGATTTCCTTTCGCAGATAAGATAAGGAAATATTTACTTGATTGCTATGTCGATTACTTGCAGACATACGCATACACACAAACATTTACATTTATGTATATATTTTTTTGATATTTGAACTTTGACGAGCGTTTTTTGTCACTTTGTCATTAGACAAAGCCGATTTGTTTTTTGTGCTGTTGTTATGTGCCACAGTGTAGTTGTGATGTAAACGGCGATAATGTGTTAAGTAGATTTATTTATATATGTATATATAAATAAAGAAAATAGAAATATGTGTGTATATAAAGAAATATTGCTAAAGAATGGAGTTTTTGTGAGCTAAGGTCTCAAAGGTTGCTTGAGCGTAATATCGGTTCTTCAGGCTGATAGTGGGAGTTTGGACTCTGTCAAAATTCTCTATAGTGAATAATTTTGTTTCGAATTATAGAGAAATGTATAGTATGTATAGATGTATACTATGCGTGAATAATAGTGTGTTTGTTTGATAAAATTAATACCTTGAGTATTAACTTACCGACACCATATGTTTATGTAGATAAGATAGCATATTTATCTGCGCACGATAAACGGAAATTTGGTGAGGCTTCAGTGGCAATATCGCCTATATGCTATACATTTAAACGTGTTTACACAGTAGGTATGTACATGATTTTCTAAATTTATTTATTCATAACATATTTGGTTGCATTGTGTTGAGAGTGACGCACACAAACCAAAAAAAATGCACAAATGAAAATTGTAAAATTTCCAAATTTTCAATCTTTATTTTTCACTTTCGTATATTGATTACAGATTATGGAAATGTGTAAATACACAGAAATAATTTTCATTGATTGAGTTGTAGGGTGATCCAAAAAGACTAAAAATAATAGTTCTGATGGTTAGCCTCTCACTTGATATTATTATAATCTAGTATAGCAACAAACTATTTTATGCCGATTGGGCTTCGTGGTAACTAAATTTCTTATTTCTCGCATTCAAGAACAACCCTATTTTTTATATTTCAGCAACTCTGCCAATAATACCACGATCAAACCGATAAAAGCACAACAATCTCTAGTAGGTCTAATTATAAAAAATATATTTGTATTTATTATATGAAGTCTTCACCTATGTAAATCGAGCTTTTTATTGCAACAGATTAAAACTAAAATTTCGCAAAAAAATAGTTGATTTTACGCAAAATGAGAGTATAATTTTTATGCCAGTTTATGAGACTTATACCAGATGCTTGTTCGATTCTTTTTTATTTTTCCKACCGGTTCATTTTCCCCGATATATATTTTTTATACCAGTTTATGAGACTTATATTACTGTTTGTTCCATTATTTTTAGTTTTTCTGTCTGATATATTGTAACCGAAATGTAATTAATATATTTTTTTATTTATGMCAGTTTATGAGATTTATGCGAGTTTCTTGTTGGATTAATTATTCACAAAATCTTTTCAAATCGAAAATGTAACTTATTTTAGTCTCCTGAGCTGAAAAGTACTATTTTCAAAGTTTTTKCCAATCCAACAGTCAACTGGTATAAATCTCWTAAASTGGCATAAATAAATGTATGTAGTAAATCAAGCTGTTTTTTTTACCTTTGTGTAGTATACAAATAATTACTCACAATTGACTCAGCTGAGTTACAATGTTGCTGATTTGAAATGCATTTAGTGCATTTACCAAGAGAGAAAGTAGGTTAAAGATAAGCGAGCAGAGTTATTAGTGAACCGAAGTTGTATAATATAAGTGAAAAAATAACTAAATAAGAATGCTAATCCCCTACATGAACAAACCACGGATGATTAATGGAATTTACAGTTTTTTCCAGTTCTAAAATTATTTACAAATAATTAATTTTACTCTTAACTATTTGCATGAGTAATACCTAAATTTATTACAGTTTTAAAAATACAAAACTAAAAGTAAGTCATTTCCCAAATACTATATGTTTCTGCTTCAAATCCACAAATATTGTATTTCACAAATAGCCAGCCTTCAAAAATGTAAATAATAAACAATAATATTAATTATTAAAAAAAATATTTTTAAATAAACGTTTCCACTTTCAACACTCTGAAATTTTACCCCGCATCTATCAACTCAGGACATATTGAACTAATTATATTCATTACGGTATGAAACGGCTATAAATTCTTCACAATTGAAAATGCCACATCAAAGGCGAACCATAAAACCAACCGCAATTGTTCACAGCTTCCAAGTGGAATCGCTTCAAATCCCAATAAACCATATGCTTGTATGTACGTGTGAGTAGAAATAATGCATAAATTTACGAAGAACAAAAAAAAAAAAAAAACACAAATATTAAAAAAAAAATTTGTAAAATAAACAACCAAATATGATGTGGTTACAAAGTATCACGAACGCAGCGGAGTAGACTGGGGGTGTAAAAGCAGGTGGGGGCAACGAGCAATTGAAAAGTGACGGCGATAATTGCAAACAAAGGCAGCAGCAAATAAACATTGCAGAGCTATTAAATAATATACGAAGGGGCACATATGATATGACCATATATACATATGTATGTATGTATATTCGTAGTGACGTTGCTGGGGGCAACATTGAAGTGCTGCGCGGAAACGTACTTCAAATAGCCAGTGGCGTTGTGTGTGCCGCCAGCGAAAGGCGGACAAAAAATAAACAAATGCAAGAGAGGCCACGAGCAATTGCTGGAGCTGCAAGACAGCCGGAGAGGCAAATGAGCTGGCTAATAGACTGTGAAGTAAGTGCCTTTCTGTGTGGGTGTGTGTCACTTGGTTGGGAAGTGAGCCGCCAATCAAGCAACCAACTGTTGAGAGTCTGTCAATCGAGTTTAATGTTGCAAGTGCGGCATAAATATGCCAGGAGGCATCAAAATAGTGCCAGCAAAGCGTTGGCATATATTAGCACATACTTTTATAGAAATGTGGAAGTTCATATACATATATAGATATGTATGTACATATACAGTTTATGAGGTTTATACTAGTGAATTTCTACCAGTTTATGAGATTAATTCTAATTTTCGAGATTTATGTACATCGGTTTATGATTTTAATGTACATTTATGAGTTTTATACCACTTTATGAGATTAACTCCAATTTTCGAGATTAGTATCGGTTTACGAAATTAATGCCAATATATGAGTTTTATACCAGTTTATTACATTTATACCATTTTACGAGTTTATACCATATTATGAGATTTATGTCAGTGTGTGATATTTATCAAGTTTGCAATATGTTTGTCAATTTAGTAGTTTTATACCAGTTAATAAGTTTTATACTAGCTCTTTTTTCACTTTCTTGCTCTACAAAGGTAAAAAATGGATACAGCCAGTGCATTCAGTCACTGCAATGTTTCAAACTTTTATTGAGAAAAACTAAATTATCGATATAAAGGCAACAGAAAAAAGTTTTATTATATCTCTTGAAAGTAGTATATACATTTGCTACAATTCACCAGTATTTTGCTTTTATAATAGTTAGTTTTTGTTCGATTTTACACAAGAAAGAGTTTAGAGACCGGTTAAGGCAGTGTGTATAATTTATACCGGTTATATGTTCGATTCGCCACTCATAGGTCATAGGCTTTTAATGAATACAAATAATTTTAGCTGGCTTAATTCCAGTTATTTAAAACAACTTTTTCGAGACTCGAAAATTAATTATTTCGTTTATAAGGTATATTTTAAGCCATAATCACCAAAACTGTATATATGTATGTACGTATTTATTTACATATGTGTGGCGTGTGAGTTTGCTAGTAAAAATACGCCTCAATAGACCTTTGTGAAACTCGTCTTCCCAATATCTGATTGTGACTATGAATTGGTGTAAATCAACATAAGCACTTTTATCATATCTTTTAGTAAAATATACAATTTATAGATTTAAAAAATTGTACTGAAAAATATGTTGGCTATGGTCTTTAAGTTCCAGAAGTCCATCAGAAAGTAGCTTAAAGTACATAGAGCATATATTGAGCAATAAATTTGTCGATGGAGTTGTACTAACTTTTCAAAAATTGTCATAGGCTCCGAAGATCCAGGAGAAAATACCCATTTATGGTAAAGAAATATTGTCTTTTCATCTTTGCTTTGATTTCCATAAACTATTTTCATAATGAATACTGTTGACACAAAGATACATACTTATAAATACGCACATCAGCAACAGTTGACACCATAAGGGTTCCTATATAATATACATATGTATATGCATGTGTAATATGTACATATATAAATATGTGCAGATAGGCGCTCAAAAGATAATCATATGATTGCCTACCATATATACATCCATATATGTACATGGGTACATTTCTTTGTATGCTTTGTATATTTATACAAATTTATATGTCCAGCAAGTGAGGTCACTGGCGTTGGCCGCGCTAAAAATGGAAGCATGATTGCGGTGTCGCGTATGTGTGGCGACTTTAACTGTTCACTTCCTGAATGCGATGGCCCGCATAAGTAATAGATCACTGAATTAAATATAAACACAAAGTGTATATATGTGTGTTGTAGTTTATGAGTATATGTATGTGTGTGGCTGATTAGACTTTGACAAGCATGGATAGAGAATACACAACGCTAATACTTTAAAATATGCAATAAATATACATGTGCATATATTGAAGTGCCATTTGGCCATATCGGTCAACATTTATGTACATTGTAGGTACATATGTATGCATGTATGTAGCTATTTTSTTAAACAGTGTTGCTCAAGGCAGTGCCTTTGAGTTAGAATTTCAATTTCAATTAGCATTTTAGCGGCATACAGGGTGTACTAGCTTACTTACAAATGGAAGGTTGTATGTAAGTGTACATACATATATATGTATTTATGTATATACTCATATGCTATAAATTACCACTAAATTATTCTCTTCCCAGCATTTCACTGCCTTAAGTGGAAGTACTTTCGAATGTCTATCAATAAAATTATGAATTTTTGCCTTACGGCTGTGGTTAGTGTTGTTGTAGAGTATACACAAATAATAATTATAACATAATGCAAGCGGTCATATGCATAAAWATTTATGACATTCAATTTTATAGCAAAGTTATGGGCGTTAAGTTGTGATTATGTATGTATGTATGAATGTATACCACATATATGTGCATACTTGTATGTAAATATGTATGTATACATTTATTCTTAGTCGACTGACCAAGTATGAATGTGCAGTGTTTTTATGGATATAATGGGATCTGTAAAACAGTATATTTCCTTAAATGTGTTTGTACKTACATATGTATGTGCATACTTATGTGTAATGGTAATTTTGTATATAACAATTTGATTTGTTTATTTGTACACGTAGGCGTTTGGTATATAGATATGTATGTAGGTGTATATTAGTGAAGATTGATAGCTGTCTTCTAAATTCAGTTGGGTTTGTTTACAATTCGTAAATATTTTTTTTACAAAAGCAAACCGAAAGGAAACATTATTGCAAAATAAAATTATAAACCTACATACACACATACACATGTACATATGTAAAATGAAAGGCAGATGAAATATTTGAAGATGAATTGAAATTTTTTAACTAAGTTAAGCCTTATCTATAATGAAAAGACAAAGTTATTCAATAGTACATTTTGAATAAATATTTAGCCAATTCAAAATGAAGTTTGACCACAAGCAGACGCTTAAAAATACGATCTGTCAAGTAAGAGTTCATTTGGAAACAAACTTCTTACGCTTAAAGATTGGGAATCCCTCCCTTACTTTTGTTTTTCAATGAGCTGTCAAGCCTTGCACGAAATATGGTCTTGCAGAAGGTAATCGGCATTTTCGATGACAAAACTTAAAGAAAAATTAAAATAGGGTTACCGACTAGGCAAAACCTAAAACTAATAAAATATTTTGAATGTATGTACATATGCACATATGTAGGTCGTAGCCTTTAAAAAAGTGTTTTTTTTTTTCTTATTAAACCAACAATTATTCTGGGAGCAAACCAAAGCTAGGAAAAGCTTTCATAAAAATCTTGAACCAATTTACTGTTTAATATAATATATTTTAAAATAGAAGAAAATATTGCAAGTAAAGATTTCCTATTGAAATTGAAACTCAAAATCGATCAAAATCCCAATAATAACTTCAAATTGTAATTAAGTAAAATAATATATAATTTTATTATACTTGTATTAAGCAAAACATAATAAAT
>NW_017537062.1:99299-105350 GCF_001853355.1 Bactrocera latifrons
ATAATATTAAAATTATGATCACAAAAATAAGTTTMAAGTTCGAACTTTATACCAGACGAGTGCTGTGCACAGCTAAGAGAATTCAACTTAAAAGCATGAAAGCATTATAAAGCGCTAAATTAACAAAACATTTAAATGCCTGCTATATAGTTATATTATACCCAGCTTGATTATAATTTTTACTATCAGAAGTATGAAAATATAACACTGTAAAAATAAGCGGCAAGTTTTCGGTGTAAAGTTACCTTTATAGTACTTAAGGTCACAAAAAATAGCTGAGAAAAGTTTGACAAGAGCTTAAAAACTTCAAGAGAATACACCATGGTRTGCTCAAAAGCCTAAACAAATCAAAAAATTAAATTTGTAAGTAATACAGAAATTTGAAAGTTATGGGTTCAAATCACTTTAMCAAACAAACAAACAAAAAAAATTACTTACAAGCAACTTCAAGACAGCTTCTGCTATTGACAAAACAACGAAAGACTCTTATATTTCAAACCCACAAGCAAACTAGCTTCAACCCGCCAATAAACTTTTTGTTTAGTCAATTAATTCCGTTTGGTAGTTTTGACTGCCACAAAATCATGCACACAAAAACACAAAATCATAAGCACCTCAAGCAACTGCTGGCAGTCAAATAATGTTGGCAACGCGGTAAATGCAACAAAAGCTTAAACGCAAGCAATACATCATTTTGAGGAAGTGACGGTGAGTAAAGCTAACAAAATCCGCAAAAGGATTAAAAGCGCGCGCAGAAAATTTACGAAAACCTGTGCGAGCGCACACACACACACACACACACTTACAAATGCAAGCCATTTACAGTGCAAACCAGATGACTATGCTTACGGTAGTTGCGGCAGTTTTGTGTTGTTTGTAAAACACCGAAAATTTGTCGCCACCCAGAGATGCCCSAGTTGGTGTTGCAAGTGAGCTGAAGCTTAAGCGCAACAGCAACCAAATAGCAACAGCAGCTGAGCCAGACAACAACTGGTCAAATACCCACACACACACACATACATACAGTTAGATGGTATATATTATGTATGTATATATGTATGAATATATGTGTGTATATATGTATGAATATAAGTATGTATATATGTATGTAATATAAGGCTAGATACCTAGCAAGTTGGCAAGCGGCGGCATTGGCAAGCGCGTTGACATCGCCAGTGTGTGTGTGCGTGTATATATATATGGTTGAGTGCTACTAGAACACCATGAAGCCACAGAAACCCAGTTGGAAGACAGCGAACAGCGCGGAGACAGCCTGACAAGGGGCGAGATATGCAAAGAGCACGACCTTCGAGCGCGCACACACACACACACAAATACCAATACAGAAACATATAACCACCGTGTGGCAGGATGACAGTGTCTGTGGCGCACATGCAACAGGAAAATCCCTTAATTGGAATAAATTAACTATTATGTGTGTTGTACGCAATGAAGGTGTTGTTGGCGCTGTTGTTATTGTTATTCTTATTGTTGCTGTTATTATTGCTATTGCTGCCTTAGTTTGCTGACTGCATGCTAGCGAAGAAGATTTTGTTGTCACTGTTGCTGGGCGCTTTATTGGTATTTATAATTGTTGYTGTTTTGTTGTTGATTGCGCACATTTACGTACCTATAGCTGTTTGTATGTGTGTATTTGTATATATTATACAAGTGTGTGTGTGTGCGCATTTGTTGTCATTTTTGACTAAAAGCGTGTTTTATTGCCTTTGTAGCTTTTTGMGCTCGCTTTGGCGAAAGTGTGCGTAAGGATAGGCAAGTGCACTGAGAAAAATTTCTGAAAGTTTTTTTTTTTTTAATTTTATTCTTTTTTAGAAAAGTTTATGTTTAAATGAGAATGTAAAAATTTTGGTTATAATTTAAATTTTATAATTTTGAGTAGTGTAGACAGTCAGTTTAATTTTATGACTTTTAATTAGAAAATTTTTTAAACAAAATTGGTTAAAATATCAATTTCTTACAAAAAGTTAGTTAAATACATGAAAACATGTGAATTCATGTTTTCTGAAAAACTTTATATTTATAGAAGCTACAATATGTTTATATATGAAAAAATTTCAATGGAATTTTGAGTTCAATCGTCTAATTTGTATGACAGCAGCTATAGAATGGTGTCGGAAATTTTTTGAAATTTTGTAATTTGTAGTGTTGTTTAAGAAARYAATACATACCAAATYTCGAGAAGATACCTCRTCAAATAAAAAAGTATTCATACAAGAACTTGATTCCGAGCGTTCAGTTTGTAACGCAAGTATATGCTATAGTAATCCGATTTAGGAAAGTTTTTCGAAATTTATAGTGCTGTCTCAGAAAATAATATATGTCAAATTTCATAAAGAAATCTCGTCACATAAAAATTTTTTCTATACACGAACTTGTTTCTAGTCGGTCAGTTTGTATGGCAAGTATATGTTATAGTAATCCGATTTGGAAAAGTTTCTCAAAATTTGTTGTCTTGCCTTAGAAAATAATTYGTGCCAACTTTCGTGCCGATATCTTGTCAAATAAAAAAGTGTTCCATATAATGACATGAGTTTGATCAATCAGTTTGTATGACAGGTACAAATGTACTATATATCCAAAAGTGTTCCAATATCGGCATTTTCGAAAAATAAGCGATTTCTTGACAAGAAAAGATGGTATGTACTACAATAACTGCMAAAATATTTCCCCATAAATTTTTCTCAGTGCATGCTATTTGTAATTAAAAGAGAATAGATACCATATGGCAAACAGCGAACACATGGTTTCACAAATCAAGCAAAAATCTCAAMCAAAAATCTACCATATGGATTCGCATTTTCATTAAGCACAAAAGRCAGGAAGGAACACGGCGAACATAGCATAGCGTAACACAGCATAACGCATACATAGCTTCGCATATTTTACATACTCATACATATGTATTTATACACACACACAGTGTTATTTACCATAGCGTTATGAGTAAGAAATAATGTATGTATATATATGTATGCCCGGCTACGCTGGGAATATTGGTTTTTGTATTTCAAAAAGYATGAAATGAAAATTAATGCACTCGCCCAACAACAAAACGGCAGAGCGTCTTTGCAACGTCGACAAAAAATTCAAAATATAATATGTGTAAGAAACCAACGCAGAAACACAAGCACCGCGATTGCGGCAAACCCAACCGAGATATGCAAAACAACACCGAGTTGCACAAAAACACTATGTTAGAGAACAATAATAACAACACCATGTAAAATGTTGTGGGTTATTGTCAATATAATCACACATGAAATTTCTGACAYACACAGGAGAGTCACCGAAGTCGAGCGATAAGACCTCGGTTGCGAAGGCACACATGGGAGCTATACTCATATGTAGAGGGGACCAACTAATGAGTATGAACTTGTAAGTAAATTGTTGTACTATATATGTATATAGCGTAGGCTGGTTCTATAATGTAGAAAGAAAACTTTTTTTGAGCTTGCAAACCAATTCTATGTTGGTACTGTTGTTACCTAAAAAAACACATGAGGAGCATGTATTCTTGATATAATCTCCAGATTTAGTAGTGAGAGAAGGTTTCAGGCCACACTAAAATAGGGTGGTTTGCGCAGAAGCATGCGTCTTGTCAGCAGAACTTACAACAAGTACACAGACGGATCAAAAATGGCTAAAGGAGTGGAAGCCGAAATCTATTGCTCGGAGCAGGATTTCAGGAGGCCCTTCAAGCTTCCMCAATACTGCAGTATCTTTCAGGCAAAAGTTTTTTCTGTTAGGAAAGCGGTTGAGATAGCTAACAACGCAGAAAAGAACTTGAAGAAGCTCAATGTATGCATCGATAGCCAGGCGATAATTAAGGCAATAATCTCAGATCGCATWACGTAAGAGAAACGACATTGCTGATGAGATTGCCAAAATCGCTAACCGCTATAATTCAAGCCGAGTACAATTGCGCAAATACGAAAGTAAAAAGCGAGATGATTTTCAACAAAAGTTAATATTAAGTAATTTGACGTAAATGCGTAGGCCAAGCAAAATTTAACACAATCGTAGAAGATATCAYAGATCAAAAACAATTGAGGCAGTAACGCACTAAATATCCACCAATGGAAGTTTTATTCGTGCGTGAAAGCTCTGCTCAGGCGCAAAAGCTCATTTCTTCTTCTGAAAGCATAAAATATTCAGCTACTTACTGCCGYTGGAGACCTAGTGAAATGTTTTAAACGCTGTTTTGCACTATGTATGACCTGTTTTATCATTACTGCTGCTGTGAGCAGGAAAAAAACGGACGGACGGACAGACGGATATGGTTTAATTGGCTCAGCTCAACATACTGATCATATATACTTTATAGGGTCTCCGATGCTTCCTTCTAGGTGTTACAAACTTCGTGATGAACTTAGTATACCCTATTCAGGGTATAATAATAAAAAAATGTAACCCCTTTTGTTTCTGCTGTACATAAATCGTTCTTATACAGTGGACGTGTCACTTTTACAAAATGTTTGTTTGCCGAAAGTGCTCACACATAAATTGCAACAAATTAAAAAGGGATACACCAAAGGGTATTTCATGCAAATAAAGGATTAACTCAAGGAAAATGGTGTAAACTTACATGATATATTCGTGCTTATATACATATTGAGAAAATAGTAAGTATGTATGCGGATTATTTGTAGCAACAGGGCAGCAAGTCAATTGAGCTGAAAGTGAAGGGAAAAGAATGAGAATGTAATTAGGTAATGYGGTATTCGTAAGAGAGAGTGTAAATAGTAATGGATGCTTGTGCAATATACTATATATATAAAATTATTCTATAGCATACAATAGTATAATTGAATATAATTTAAGAATAATTAATAATTAATTATGATTGTATATTAAATAAAGTAACATTTTAAATTTAAAAGTAATAAAATTTCAAAAAAAGAATTTTATTTAAATAAATTTATACCTATTTATTTTGCAAATATTCTATGGAGCAAATAATTACAACAAAATCTTTAAAAATAATCTCAAACTCATCTACAAATTATTTTCAGCTTCAATAGCTCGTCTTTATATATTTTATTTATAATGACTTTAATTATTTCACGCTTCCACATTTTTCAGCAGCAAAGTGGTATATTAAAAATGGCCACGCATTCATTTCGAAAGGTTAAGTTTAACCGTTTTTCATTTCCTTTTTTTTGTTTTGGTATGTTTGAAATCTTATCAGCGAATGCGGCGTACAAACATAAAATAGATAAGGCCAGCTGCCGTTGAATAAACCGACATTTTTGAATGTGGAACGCTAAGTGCTTGTATGTCAGTTTCAGCATTCGTGAAATATATAAAAAGAGTTTGTGTTATAAAAATACAAACATTTGCATTGATATGGAAATATTTAGTTATCGCTTTATAGGGCGCATAACCGCAAATATCCGTTCTAATGAGAATGAATGTATTTATTTTAAGAGATATTTTCAAAGAAATTGAGATGTGGTGTTATGTACAAAATTTAAACAATTCTATATACATATATGTATGTACATATATATAACTCATTTAAATGTATTGCTTATTATATATATATATAAATTTGAAAATTTTTTTATTCTACGAAAAAAGTAATGTTTGCTTTATGGAACAAATACGATTTAAAATATTTATTTAAACTAATTGTTTTATAAACAATTGTAAACATGTATGATTTTATGATTGTACGATGCGTTATGACAAGTTGTGAGTCCCTAATTATGTTAATTACATACATACATACATATGTATTACCAATAAAGTCATCGGTTGAACATTTATATTCAGTGAAGAAAAATGTCGAAAATTCTAGTACAGAAAGCATTGTGGACAGATATTTAAAAGTTGAGTGAATAAAAGCTTGAAAAAATTTAATTTAGAGTCATATAAAATTTTTTGAATTAACAATTTTTAATTTCTTAAAGTAATTTAAGAAGGTATCATGATCGGAGCATACTCTTTTAGAACCCCCAGACGTGCTCTAGCAACTGATGCCCAGAGCATACTGAAATTATAGAGGGACAACTTCTCAAATCCGCTGAA
>NW_017537062.1:106152-107499 GCF_001853355.1 Bactrocera latifrons
CTATAAAATATTTATTATTTCTCCTTATATGGACCAAATAGCGAATTCTAATTTTAAAACAAAAAATCTCAAGTCAAAATATCAAATGAAAAAATATTTATAACTTTTAAAAAATTTAACTAYACCCCTCCTCTTCTTTTTTCCGAACAGTGATCGGCAGTAAATTATTTTGCCCTCAATTTTTTGGCATCTTATCTTCCGTTTGCGGTGGGTTTGAATCTATTATGAGTTCTTGTTTCTTTTTTTTTTTAAATTACTTACCCTAGTCTACTACAACTAGTTAAGTTGCTTTTTTCAATAATCAAAAAACACTTCCAAAATATTTTCTACTTTTCACACATTTTTCTCTAACTTACTATTTCAAAAACATGCCTTCTAACAACTATTTATCTGTTGACACCCTCTTAATTTCTATGACAATATTAACTGTTCGCTGGCCAAACAGTTTTTCACACTTTCATTTAGTTAATAAAAATCTATCATTTCCAAATGAAATGCCAGCAAAACAATCAAATGTGATCAAATAGCTCAGCAGCGGCAATTACGCTAGCCGCCAAAAATTCACAATTTTTCAATTCATTTCAATTTAGGGCAAGCACGCACACAAGCACCAACTAGAAGTACAAATGTGTTAATATAGATAAATAGAAATTGTGATAAATAATAAAAATTGTACCAAAAACGACAAACCGAACGCGAGTAATAGGCAACCCCTTTTCGCCAAGCGCTGGACGACACAAACATGCATACATACATACATGCWTATACTAGTGTATGTATGTACATACAAGTGTAAAAAGCGAGTCTCGTCTCCTCGCCATCACAAGCCAACGCAAATGAATTTATTCGTTTAACGATTTCGGAATCAATTTGAATTTCATTTGAACGTTGTCAACGCCAAACAGTGGCGCGGCAAGAAAAAAACTGTTATCATACGGGTAGAGCACTTGTGTTGTTGTAATGCATATGTACATATGTACATATGAATGTTGTGAAAAGCAACAGTTCGTCGCGCAAATTTGGAATGTGACGGCGTACAAGCACGCTCGCCTTTCAATTAAATTCTATTGAAGACAATTAAAAGTATCTCGCAGATACCTCAGCCGGCGGCAACAATTTGAATGCGATATRTGCATATATACAGATGTACGTATGTATGTGAACTTTTAGCAGGCACAGTAGGAGCGCGCCACATGTATCTGCATGCCACAGAGCAACCGTTAAACCGACAAACTCAGCCAACTAAAGATGCCAGGCTGCAGCGCCTATGCATATGTATAGTATGTACATATATATGTATAGATATGTCTAAGACATATATGTATGTACATATATATAACTCATTTA
>NW_017537062.1:108144-109625 GCF_001853355.1 Bactrocera latifrons
GCATTTATTTATGTCCTCCCTTCGGCACACGAAAACCGAAATAGCATTTGCCAATGTCAAAATTATTTCTCGTTGTGATTCACTCGCAACGCTCACAGTATAGCAATTATTATTCCTTTCGCCACCGCTGCACGCGCACGACTGTCCACAGAATTCGTGGCTGGCACTCGAAACGCAAGCGAAAAACAAAACCTCCTCTTTTATTTTCTCATTCACAAAGGAAAGCCGTGATCCACAAAAATAATACAATAACAAAAGTACTTAGTACAGAGAAAAATTTASCTCATTATTCGCTATCGTAGAACGCAGAGATAGTGTCGTCGTCATCGTCGCTGCCGCGGTCGCAGTTAGCGTTGTGATTGCCTTTCTAGCTGGCGTTGTGAAGTCCAAGCGCAACGAACCCAGTGAGRATTGTAATAACAATAAGGTGTGCTATTCATAATGGCTATGATCTTCAGTTATAACTTTTGTGATWTATTAATGGATATCATGGAATCAAACTTTTTAATCAATATAATAATATTGAACTATATTAATTTTTGAAAACTCTTTAATGAATATTTGAGCGATCCACAATTTTTTTTAAATTATAGTAATTTTTTTTACAAGTTTTGGTCTAAGCAATCTTTTTTTAGAAATCGAAATGTTCAAACTGATTTCTATTTCGCTGTTACCCAAGTATTGGTCATATTTGATGTCTAAATGAAAAGTGTTTCTTGGAATTTTCAATCTGAAACTATTACATTTATGGATTTTTTACTTCAAATATACATATAATTTAAAATTACTGACGAACCCATATTTAAAAAAATTTACTTATGATTTATATATTTTTTTTAGTAGTGTTATTTTTAATATGGCAAACCTTTTTTCGGATATGTTCTATCAGACATGCTGATCAAATTGCACATTGTCCATTTCAACTCCTTCAACTCCTTCCCTCCTGCTRCAATACACTTATGCTAAGAATTTTCCAGTCATCATAGCACTTGCAAAAATCCTTCGTCGTGATGGCCATCAGAGCCTTCTTCGATTCAGCTTTTATATCCTCAATTGAGTCAAAACGCTGTCCTCGGGGTGGTCATGTGAATTTGCTGAATAGCCAGAAGTTACACGAAGGTAAATCAGACGAATGCGGTGGTTGCGGCACAATARTAGTTAAAATGTGGCGAAACGGTTACGAATAACCAATGCAGTTTGAGATGGTGCATTATTGCACTTTTTTGTTAAATAAATTCAGACATAGTAAAAATATTAATGAATATTTTAACGTAAAATATAATATAGATGTCACTAAYAGTACTACCAATTTAGCGGAAAAAAATTTATCGATTCAAAAAACAGTGTACCGGAATAACTTTGAAAGTCGTGCAAATGGATTATCAGAATAATATCAASGTTTATTCTACTGAATAATGTGCTTCCTCAGAGACGCCGTAGAAGAGGACGCTAGGTGTGCTGTATGGGAAGCGTGATTATTG
>NW_017537062.1:110514-112361 GCF_001853355.1 Bactrocera latifrons
AGTTGTATTTTTCGGCAAGAGGTGAGATTTTTGACCAATTCTCGTTATGACCCTAAGAATTTTAAAAACATAAGTAAAGTACMTAATAATAATAAATTCGCTTGCTCAGAAACCTCGGTACCAACTTTTAATTCCATTTCCTACTGGGCCATCACACTGAATCTTTCACTATCCATTCGTGTCATGTTCGTTTCCGATTCTCATTCACTATTGCGCTTCTTTGTTCCGTTCGTGCAGGGCGAGTACGAGTGTTCTGTATGAATATGCGATTGGGCTTATCTCAAATAAGGCATTCTGCTTGCTGTKCGCCTGTATACGTGTGTGCGCTATACGCATTCAAATTGAAAACGCACAAACGACGSGGCGCGTCACTGTCAGCGTCGTCGTTATCGCGTGCTGACGTCGGCGTCGCTGCTGCGTTATTTGGCAGCGAATCGCAATGCTTCGGTTACGGCACTGCCAACCGACGATTCGCTTGTTGCTTCATGTCTTACGTTGTTTTTGTTTTCTTTGTTTGTTTGTCGTGCTTGTCTGCCCTTTTYCTTGGCTGAGTTTTCATTACGTTTATGCATTCTTAACATTTCTTCCTGTGTATGTATGAATTTGATTTATTTGCAACGGCTTTTGTCGAGTCATGTTTTTTCATGTTTGGAGTGCATATGTACATATGTAAATACATACATTTATGTACTACATATGGAYATTTATATAAGTATCTACATATGTACATATGTATGTATTTATGTGTGCTAAATACATCTCTGAAATATTTTTGCTATAAAGTCAACAGCATTTCAGGTTCATTGCAACTGCAACTGATCKGCGGTAATTTTTCAGCAATTATTTTAAAAGGCATTTTTGTTTATGAGGGTGGTTCTTAATGTTTGCAGAACAGTTTTATTCTGAATGTTATAAACATCAGCGTATAAATCATATAGTTGAGGAAGTTACAAATAAATAAATAAATAAATACTTGTCTCATATACAAAAGGGAGATTCAGTTAGATTCTTCCGTGGAGACTCTGGAAAAACAATTAATTTGACTTTWAAGGACCATCCTTGTGCATAGTAGGCATGATCTTTCATTTGCTTTTCAAAAAATTACGTGGGCAAGGGCATGCGTTTAGATATTTACAAATGCACATGCACATTTAAATTTCCATTCGAAAATTAGAATAATAAACAAGCTGATCATATGTACATATGTATATACTATCCATATATTATATTCATATATGTGATGTAGTATTTTTCCAAATTTCGAATGAATTTATGTGTGCTTTTAACAAGGCAACTATTTTGAGTTTAGCAAGTAATTTATTTACCAAACATTTTTTTCTTTGACTGTCTCAGATTTGGATACAAAAATAAGTCGCACAAGGTCAAGTCTGAACAAAACGCTGGACGCCATAAGTGCTTCGACCAATTTGGCGTTGAATCGATGCAATAATTTGTCACAGCAAAGCCCTGCCTTGTGAATCCCAAAAAACTTTAGCTATGACTAACATATGGGACCGATAGAACAGTCTTCACTTTCTTTGGAACAGTTTCAAAGGGTGAAATGCACCGTTTCGTCTGCTTCTTGATTTATTGTCGACTCTAATGGATCCAGGCTTCATCGATGGTCCCGAAATTGAGAAGTGTTACCATRTAAATAAAACAATAATCGAAAACCCTACCGATAATGTGCTTTTTCCATTATTCTTAAATATGAGGATACGTCCGGTTCCAAACGCGTTCAAAATAACACTACCATTTCCAATCGGCTCAAATTCTGATAGTAGCCTYTTATGAGAACATGATATTAAATTTTTCTATGGTTGCTGACGCTATACACTTATCGGACC
>NW_017537062.1:113306-114386 GCF_001853355.1 Bactrocera latifrons
AAACTCAAACAACCGCTCAGGGTAACCGTTCCGTACCGTTCAATTGTAGATATTAGACATGAGTAACTGCGCACCTTGAAAACTATTCCGGAAATTGACTTTAACAACTGTTTCGAAGMWTGGAAAAACCGTTGGCACAAGTGTATTGTTGCCAAGGGGGATTACTTGGTTTGTTTCATACTGATTCAAAGTCGATTCTGCTCATTGGATCCATAACAGTCCTCTTCAATACGTATACTTAAGAATTGCTCTAATCTGGGCTTTTGCTCAGGTCCTTTCTGTTTTTCTGGGAAAATATTTATTCGTCGCCGTAACAATGCTCTCTTTCTGCCTAAACTTTTCAAAAACCTGCTTTGGTTCTCGTGTCCRTATTCTAGTCGCAAACTAGTACCGTACGTAACTGGTTTGAAATATCACTACTAGGTAATTGACATGTAGTGTAAATCTGACTATTAGCTGTTTTTATGCTCAACATACAGTAAACGCATACATACATAGCCATATACATATGCACATATACACGTACATATATCCATTAGCATTACAACAACAGCATGTCAGCAACATGTGCTGTCCAAATGTTTTTGCTCCTGCTGTTGGCGCTGTCACACACTTGATATGTGAAATTTCTATAAATACATACATATGTGCACACACACACATACAAATGTACATATGTATATGTATGTACATATGTATATGTATGTATTTATGCATCTTAGTTACGGCAATCAGTTTCACACATAATTATCACACATGTTGACAAATAAATATGCACTTATACTCATGTGTAGCACGAATACAAACAAACATATGTACGTATGTAATGATTAAACTGCCACTTGAATCAAATGCCATCTTAGCCTTGGGAGTGTTTAATTTAATTGTTGCTTAATTCGAAGATTTAATAAAATCTTAAAATGTGCTTTTTCATTTCCCGTTAGCAATCATGTGGTCTCTCAAATCGTTTTAGCTTACCGCAAKCAAATGCGTATACATACATACATGCATTCATACGATTTTCTGTGCTTTTGTTGTGTCTGTAAGGACTCTCTATGTATGTATATTTACTTACACACG
>NW_017537062.1:116406-119964 GCF_001853355.1 Bactrocera latifrons
TTCAACCAATATCGTGTCGCAACCACCATATTTGCCTTATTTAGCGCCGTGAAGGTTATTGACTTTAACAAATTGTGTTGTTGTGACARGAGTGGATAAAAAGGATAAATACAGTTGATGCAAAAACTTGGCTTGGTGACGAGCTTCCAGACACGGCCCCACTAAAATCAACAATCACGGATCGGTATACAAACTTTAGATGCGGTGAAATGAGTGCCGAAGACGGTGAATGCAGTGGACGCCTAAAAGAGGTTGTTATCAAAAAAGTCCACAAAAAAAAAAAACAAAAAAAAAATGTTGGATAACCGCAAGCAGTCCAAAGCTAATAACTGAATGTGTATATCGTATCATTCAAGAATATGTGGGTATAAGAAAGTTCTGTGCAAAGTGGATGCCATATGAGCTCATTTTTGACCAAAAACAACGATAATTCCAACAGTCGGATGGGAAGATTATGGAGTCTATATTTTGGGATGTGCATGGAATAATTGTTATTGACTATTTTGAAAGGACCATCAACAGCGACTTTTACTACCTTGAAACAAGAAAGGTTATCATAGCGTTATTGGATCGTTCGAAAGTTCAAATCGGTCGTATTTGAAAAAAAGTGCTGTTTCACCAAGACACGTTGCATAGTAATCACAAGTAACTAAAAAATATGAAAAAAAAACCACGAATCGGGCTTCCACATCCACCGCATACTCCAGATATGACCCCCAGTGACTATTTCCTGTTCGCAGATCTCAAAGGAATGCTCGCTGGGAAGAATTGAATTGTTGAATTAAGAGGCGTTCGCCGAAACTGAGGACTGTTGAACATGTTATTTATCAAAAATATTGAAAATTAAACACAAAAAATTTTTCAACTTTAGACAAAATAATTTGAAAGTAAGTGAGCTTTACAAAATGAATTCGAAWTGTAAGAAACGGACATGCGATGAAAAAATTATATTTTTAATTTTTTTTTACTTTTTCATTTTATTTCACTTACACTATAATTGAAATTTGTGTTTTTTTTTTAATTTTATTTTTAATTGAAACACGAAGTTTATCGCATTATTACTTTAGAACTTACAGTTTTTATTTTACTCATTAAATTATAATTAAAATCTATAATTATAATTAGATAACATTATTTTGTTTACTTCTGCTTACTAACAATTTGACAAAAAACAAAATTGAAGAAAATGCCGAACGAAYCAAAAAGACCTAAAACAAATTTAAGTAAGTACAGCGGTAAGCTTTCCGTGGCCACGAGTGTACATACATTTACATACATACATATGTATACTTAAATACATATATTTAGTCTTTCATACAATGAGGCTTAATTTCTTGATTAAGATCGGTTAGATAAATAAATACGAGATGAAGTTAAAAAACAAAAAGATTAAGTAAATATTTGTTCAGCTTACCAGTGTTGCCATCTGGTTAAAATAACCTGAAAAGATAAAAATTTACTATTAGTATGATAATTGGTAATTATTTATTTATAAACTTATTTATGAGTAAATATACTGTTAGTTTATAACAATATACGCGCGTATTGGATGATGGCGTAACTTGRTAATTATTCTATTGCTCCAATATTCAGCATATGTGTTCGAAAGCTTTAACAAATTTGTCTTTTTCTCTCTCAAATATGTATGTAAAATTTTATGATAAAGAGAGGAGTTCTTTTTCTGAGCAGAAAATCATCGTATATTGATGGAAGTTTATGGTGAATACGCTCTGTCTAACCGAAAGGTATTATATAATTTGAAGCCAAGAAACCTTGTAAGACGATTTTGTATGTTAGAAATATTGTTGGAATGCTCCAAAAAAGAGGTGGTTTTAACATCGAATTATGACTGGTGAAAAAAGGGATGCATTCCTACAAATCTTAAAGCAAAAAATCATATGTGAAACCTGTCCAACTAGCAAAATCAACGGTAGAGCAGAACATCATTGACTTATCAAAGGAAAAGGTCTGTATATGGTGGATTCAGAACGGTATGCAGTTGTACAAGGTACCACTCTTGAAACACATAGCAGCTCCCAGTATTTCAAAGTTTGCAAAGTTCTTCCTAACCAAACAAAATCGAATGTATTTTAAAGTGAAAATATTGAAAGAAGTAGATATCATTTGTTCTTCTGCGTATAACAGGTTATTCACCTTTTTCTTCTCTTTCTTAGGAAGTTGACTAAAACGAGAGAATAACACCTGATTGCTCTAAAAAACCAGAGATTCAAGTCGCTGGCTATCATTTAAGCAGTTCTAAGAAATTTATTTCAAAATTGCAAAAAATTACAGCAAACCCAGATCAGGAGAAAACAGCAATTGAATATAATTCAAATAACAATAATAAAGTTCCATAAATCTCTTATAAAAAAGGACGGCGAACCCTTTTCAGCAAAATCATTGCACCGGAGTGAGTGAGTACAAGGCGAACACAAAAGCCCGTCAAATGAGGCGTAACACCCGAGATGCGTATCAACCATGAAATTATGCGATAATTAATTTTTTTAGCATACACACACACCCGAAGACATTCTCATAAAATAAAACAATGAAAGAAGGATGCGASTGAAGCCACAGCAAGAAACAAAGCGCGGAAAAGAAGGAGCAGATTGCAAAGCAAAAAAGAAAACAGAAATTAAAAGGGATGGGACCAGCGAACTTCCTAGTTATTGTTGCCGATAAGGGTAGCATGACTTTCGCGGTTATGCTTTTTTTTATTGATACGCACTGGCTTTTTATTGCAAATTTTCACTTTTTTCAACTTTTTTTTTTTTTAATTTTTGCGTTTGCATTGTTGTTCTGTGACACTCGGTGCTGAATGCGTTTCACAAAATGCATTAATAAACCAACTGCAGTCGCGATAATCATTTGTGCTAACGCAGCATTTTAGCACAGCGGCCCTTWAAGCGATGAAGTCCTTCAACGTCATTGAGCTGTCAACCGTCCTCAATTGGCGCATTTTTTTCCCATTATTATTACCGTTTTTTTCGCGATATTTGTTCTATTGCATTTCAGCGAAGTGCCAAGTCAGCGAACCAAAGCRACGCTGTTCGGCTAACGAGCGTGCACTGTGACGCAGTCTGGCTGGCTGGTTGGCAGGACGGCCGACGAACGCTGGGAGGATACGCGCTGTGCATGTGCAGTGGACTGGAAAGAAATGGAACGCAAGGACAARCGATGGCAAACAAGGTTGCATGCATTGGGCATGTGTCTGGCTGAGTTGTGTGCTAAATATATGTATATGTGTGTGTGTCAGTGAGCAGCAAYGAAATTTGCGTATAGTGCGCCTTAAATTAGGCTAAGGTGCGGTGTTTTGCGTTTCAAAATAGTGTTTTAAAGCGRTTTGTTTATATTCGAAAAAAACGTCCTAAAATTTTAACTCAAAAAACTGTTTGATTTCAAATTTAAAAACATCTTAAGTAAGATTACTATAAATTTTGGTTGCAAAATAAAATAGAAAATTTATATTTTGTTACTTTTATTAATACAATTTTTTTTGTTTAGTTTTTACAATTTCAAATAATTTTTTTTTGGTTTTTTCTTTCAAAAAAATCATAA
>NW_017537062.1:120874-125215 GCF_001853355.1 Bactrocera latifrons
TTTTTTTTTATTTTTTTCACATATTTTTTATTTCTACTTTTTGCCTTCGCTAAAACAAAAGCCTCTTCATTGCTATTGTGTAGGATTTGTGTTGTTGTTATTTCTTTCTTTTTTGGGTTGTCTACATGGCGTCGTATATTGTTTGCCCAAGAGCACATTGAAGGACTTTACAAGCAGCACAAGAGTGCTTTTGTCTTTATCACACACACAAAGACACACAAACAGGCTAACATTGCATGAGTATGAGTTGCTACAGTAAATGGAAAACTAAAAAATTTTTTAGCAAAACCGGTCGTCATTTTATAGACACATACATCTGTATTTATTTGCCTTTGATTCACAAACGAATATTACACATTTACACTGCATAACAAATAAATAAGTTAAAAAACAAAAATATAAATATATATATATATGTGCTGGGCAAAACAACAAAAGCAGCCACGAAAAGCCAAAGGCAAATACTTGAGTTTTGTGCTGATAGTCATTTGATCAGCAACAGCGTGTTTTAAAAATATATATGCTTATTATATATGCCCACATGGTCACACACACACACACGCACATGTACGGGAAAAAGCATTTGGATCCGCAAAAAGTACATCAGCGCGAAGAAGGCGCACACATAGCGGCCTAAGAGCACTTCACTTTGAACGCGACTTGAAGACGTAAACAGCAGCAAACGACATAAGAAAGGGATCACAATTTAAATGGCAGAGAGCGTGGTCCTTGTGGCCAGCCGGGCCAGGCCTTGTACACATGTAAATGTGTGTGTTTGATTGTTGTCGCCTTCAGCTGCCTACGCCACTGGCCTCATTCGCATTGTCTTYTGTGTATGCATTATGCAGATAATTCATATTTTGCACATATGCACTCACACAGTTACACTTTATGAACAGAAATGTAAATGTATGTATATGTATAWGTATCTGGCTCACGTTCATACTTTAGGCTTATGCGGTTGCCTTGAGCTGTATTTCGGAGAGATTTTCATACTTTTACACTTACATGCATATTTATACCATACATACGTAATGATATGAATATGTACCTATGAGTATGCATATGCATATGTCAATTTCGATAAATTAATCCATGCTTAAGTATTTATGTATGTAAATATTTACAAAGCCTCACATATTTCARAAATGATCAACACTTCTCTTTTTTGTAAGCTTTAGGTGTGCCATCATTTCAATCTACCCCAACTCGTTCTCCTTYCACAAACTCTAATTTGTTTGAAAAGTGTTTTTGTTTYYCTCCTTTTGATTTTTCTTTGTTTGTCTTTCTGTCAAAGTTCTACGGCAACAACTCGCGTTTTGCCCCCAAGCGCTTGAAAATCAAGAAGATTTCACGGCATTTCGCTRTTGCATGTGCCTGTTTCTGTCACGTGACATCCCTTTTAATGAAATGTTTTCTGAAGAAAGTGAGAAGCTTTCAATTTTTAATCTGATGTGTGTTTAGGTAATGCTTAAAATGGTTGTTAGAATTATCTAARAGGAGAAATCGATTTTGAAGTAATTAGGAACAAGCTTATGGTGATTTCAAAATATATTTAAATCTAAATAAAATATTATTWTTAAGTAAAAAGTCAGCATCATACAATTACCCTACCATTTCTAGTTATCCTCCATTTGTGGCACTTTCGAAATTGATTCGATGAATCGAACAAACAACTGGTATAAATGCGATAAACTGGCATAATTAAATTGCGACAGTATTGGAAGTAGTTATGACGCTTTAAGTAAGGGTCAAGAAGCTAGGTTTAGCCAGCAAAAATATGGTGAATATTTCGAAGGATTCAGACAGATTCGGGACTCCTTGAATTTGAATCTCCTGTGAACATTTCCATAAGTTGGTATTTACAAGATGTATGAAAAGATTCTGGAAAAGAGTTTTAACATAAATGCTATACWATGTGGGCTGCAAGTCCATTGATATAATAACCTAAAGTAACTTTAAACTCGGAGTACAATCGTTCCAGTTATGGTATATACAGAAGTATTGTTTATTGATAGTTATATCATGATTGGGAATTAAGGAAGGTTCCCGTGATTTATATTGGGTAACGCTAAAGGAGCTGCGGTTATTACTACCTAAGAAAACTTCTAACGGATCTGACCTCACTTTAGATTTKCGCTGTGATTTCCGGACTGAAGCTTGTTTTTGGATTTGGTTGAACTTAGTTAGTTAGTCTGAGA
Organism: Bactrocera latifrons; assembly: GCF_001853355.1. Taxonomy (NCBI): domain Eukaryota; kingdom Metazoa; phylum Arthropoda; class Insecta; order Diptera; family Tephritidae; genus Bactrocera; species Bactrocera latifrons. The sequence goes on from NW_017537062.1 coordinate 123,076, forward strand.
TATTCCCTCATCTGAGTATTTGGGAGTGACAACCTACAGAAGGGTGGGCGAAGGCTGCTTTTGGATTTAGGAAAGTTGGGTTTATGAACAGCCTCGTTCAGGGACAAATTCAAATTCTCCAATTGCATTCCGTACAAACTAGATCACTGCATCGTCGAAAAATAGCCTGGCGGTTCCTTCTCAGCTTACACAATTGCAACAGATTTATGTGTGGGGCAAAACAGTTCGAGAAGGGGTACTGTAAGCTTCTTCACAGAAGAATCAAAATTGAAAGGGAAAGTATGTGGTGGCTTCTTCTTCTGKCTGAGTGGTCTCCATAAGCTCTAGTCTCTATTTGTCGAGCGGAGATGGCTGCCATCAAGGAAAGTGAGATGTACTGCTCCGAGTGTAGCTGACTTTAGAGAGGTGTGCATTTACTAGATGTGTATAAGAGACAGGTACTGCTCCGAGTGTAGCTGACTTTAGAGAGGTGTGCATTTACTCCTTTAGCCGAAAAGTTATAAAGGCATTAAACTTGATACTGCGCTCAAAACTAATCAAGAAGTGCCTGACCTCATTTTCAACAGCTTCAAGCTTCTTCCATATTGGACTTAAACAGGAACCCAGTCTCAACCGCTTATAAACGAGTCGGCGTTGAATCTTTGGACCTCCTTTAAGCTCAGCAAGTACATATCAACAATCAGAATTTAATTCTTTCTGACCAAGAGTGAGTCGTAAGAGTTTCTTCGAACCACTGATTCTTAGCAAAGTCAACCTCGCCGGAAATGTGTGTGTTCTATTTGGACACTGTTCAATAGATTCCCACATGGGGGAAGACGAGATGGAATCATCTTGTCATTTCCCGCGCTATTACCCGACTGTTGACAGACTGCCTTTGCCGAGCTTAGCGCATTGACTGGGATTGTTTGGATTATTAACAGTTTAAAAAAAATGATGGTAAGTTCAAAACGCTACGTTCATCTATGAGGATCAGATAATTCACTTCTAACAGATTATATGTAACACAAAGGATATCTGCACAAGTGTGATGCATTGATTTTCGTTCAACCCTGTGACCTAACCCAACCTATGTTGGAAGTTAACGATAAAAATAATTCCACGTGAGCCTAAAAAATACTACGCAAAAACATTGCCGATCTATTTAACGGGAGTGTGAAGCTGGTGGTACACGACACCAGACCAAAACTCAAAGATTTTTTCAGATTCGTTTGCTCTTCTTGGAAATTCGCCATATAATCTAACCTAACCTAGCTTTTCAGTTTATATTAGAATTAGGCCTTTTACACTTATGGACGTTGCCAAAACCTATAAAGCATGTTGAGAACACGCTTAAACTTCCTTGAGAATAACGAGCTGATTAAAAAATATTTTGTTGTGAATTTTTAAGATTGTGTGGAGAAAAAAAATATTAGGTAAAAGTGTAATGCGAAGCAAACAAAAACATATATGCAATATATATTATTTTAATTTCCATATGTTAAATGCATATTTGCCGCAATCTGTTCAGGTTTCTRTAGCAACGAAGTTTATATAAAAGCAACTTTTGCATAAATTATTTTTTTCAACTTTTCTGCGGCATATAATTGCATATGGTTTTCTTGGAAGAAGTAAACCATCTCYGCGTGAATGGCGACAACAGTACATATTTTCTATTCATATGCAACACCGACGCACAATGCCGCACTCAACGAAGTGGCATTCAACTGTTTGCAATATGAAGTGCAAAAATGCTCTTAATAGGGTCGATGTGCGTAAAGGTCTGGGTGGGACACGTCAAGAAAATTGCTTGCATTTCTATTTGCATTCTTCGGTGGGAGGTTAGCCGCTGTTAGCTTTGTGCCCACTTTTCTTGGGATAAATGCAGCTTGTTGGCGCCAAATACAAATGGGCGTACGGTAGGTTTGTGTGGTGCAAAGTTTAATGAAATCTTTGCTGTGTTTAAGGAGAGAGCCCTGAGGAGTATTCAGGGCTATTTAATAATTTCTACTGAACTAAAAAGTATACTATTTATTTTTTGGTTTGAAAAAAATTTACAGAAAGTTGATTTAAGACAATTTTTTTATATTATTTGCTGTGAGGCAGTGTCATAAATTGACGATTTTTGATTGATTTTTAGTTTAAAATATTGAGACTTGATATT
>NW_017537062.1:125975-135904 GCF_001853355.1 Bactrocera latifrons
CACATATTTTGCCAGACGCCTGGCTTCTACGAAAATTCCTTACTTTTACCACAAAAATGCGCTTCTTTGCAGCTTTAGTCAACCCGCCTGTCCCCCCGTCATGTGTCTCCTCGGGTAASAACGGAGTCAGCGTGAATTTACGTGCTAGTCGCTTGACTCAGTGACTTCTTTACCCAGTCAACGACACGGTGGCTTGTTGYTAACACTGATAGCAGCATCCTGACTGCATATTCTTACTTCATACTTATGTATTTGTGGTGTTTGTTGTTGTTGACAGCCACCCGCATGTAGTCATGCTTTTGTTGTGCCTTACTGCACTTATTTTGCATTTCATTGTTATTTTTTTGTTATTGTTTTTTGCTGCTCTGCTCTTGTTTTCTATGAAGTCATAGTGTGCGGGTAGCTCAACTTCAGGCGCATACATGCACGCACACCATCTAACGGTACGTTTATGCGTTTCCTTTCCGCTGCTATGAAATATTTGCCATTCAAATAAAAAAACCGAGCAACTTTTGTGCTAAATTTGTGTCTTGATCATATATTTGTTTTTTTTTTTTTCGATTCTTTAGAGCGGCGATGATTTATTTTCACTTTTGTCGAAAAGTTTTTTCCGCAACGCGCAGCCACAATGGCAACTGTGTTAGGGTGTGCAATGCGGCTCAGTGATTTTTGCTCGTTAGCTGCGCTTGAGTCAAATTGGTTTGCATTTCTTGCCGCTTTCTTTTCTCCCAGTGTAACTGTGCGGTAGTATGTGCTTRCATATGTTTGAGCATATATGTATGTACATATATTTGCTTRTAGTATATTTTAATGGAAATCGGAAGTTGTGTTGGAGAACATTTGTTTTAAACTTAAGATGATAATGCTTATTGGTTTTTGATTAAACATTGATGGTGTGTTTAATAAAAAACCGATGAGCATTAACATTTTAAGAAAACTTCCTGAAAACCAATGACTTAAAACGAATTTTTAAAATTTTGTTTATTGGAAACTGCAGAGGATTGCGCACACCAGCCTCTAATAGTCTATAACGGATATACGAAAAATTTATTGAGAATCATGATTAACATAAAAACAATTTAAATTTTTTTCACATAATAAATTGTAAATGTGTTCCAAGAAATCTGCTTTTTAACTATTAGAAATTATTTGGAACTTGATCAGAACTGTAGGCAGGAACATCCAGATTATCGCAATCCAAGCCTTGGTGGTTATAGTATTGTGGCAACATGTAAACTTTCGTCATAAATCTACTGTTTCATTATGCAAAAATAATTGAGTTGAACTTAAGAATCTCATATGAAAGTTTTGTAAGCAATCTTCTTATTATCCGCTTTTAACATTTTTTTTTTTTTTAATTTTCTTAATAGTTTCTGAAGTGGTCTAGTCCAGATCGTACATATATTATTTTCAAGTAAGTTCCTTCCTTTTTAAATACTTTTTTGTGCTGGGGAAAGAAGGCTTTTGTTTTTGCTTATCAGGAAGCTGTGTTACATAACGAACACAGCAGTCAGTTTCTATAAAATTTTAAAGAGCAGACAAATCTTTATTATGGTGAGTTCACTAATTATAAATATTGCAGTATAAGCTTGAAGTTATCCAATATATCACTTATCATTTTTTATTCAATTCTAACATAGCGTTTGACAATTTAGGTGTCAGTAGTGAAGAATGGGAGCGAAGTTGTCAGATTTTTAATATTTTAAGCCCCGGTTAGATTAGGTTAGGTTAAAAGGCCGATCCTAAGCAGAAACTCACATGGACAGCTTAGGACGCTGATCTGTTGTGGTACCTATAAATTGTTAAATACTGTATCATGAGACCCTTGCAGATGGACGAAGGAGTTTGAGCCTATCATAAATGCCAAGCATTATTCCACACATCAGTATCAAAGTAAGTATTAAATGTTGCTTATCTCCAAGAATTATTACTCACCAACAATCTTACCTCAAGGACTTGATTTATATATTTTTCTAAGTACAGCGAACAAATTATTAAAATTACTCGTTAAGATAAGATATTTTTGTAATAATGCCCCAACACGAACACCGAACACATCTGAAGTAATTAATCTGTCGATTCACTTACTAAAAATATTTGCATGACTCTTTATAGCACATTATAACAGCTGTTTTTTTAGAGGTGTGGTTTTCAATGAGACAATACTTTTTACGAATCATTGGTACATATTTTTTCAAAAATGAAGCCATCTATAATATTATAGAAAATAGAGCTATGAGCTTTTCKTGCCTTGATTGAAGGATGTTGATGTATACGACACTTGGTTCCAATCAGTTGATTGAAGCCGTGTCCCTCAAGAAAATAGAAGAAAATAGRATTAGAAGGCTCTAGAAAAAACCAAACTTGCAAAGAAACTCAAGAGCGTTCAACGGGCTGCGATGAGCAGCATGTGTGGTGAAATAAGGTTCACTCCAACCTTGACAGTAAACACTATCTTGCACATATTGCCCTTGGACGTCGCCGAAATATGTTTGGCTGCGAAAGTCGCTATCAGACTCAGAGAGTCTAGGTTCAAATCCTCACTCAATTTGACTTCATACCGCATTACTGGGATCATGGGGTCGCCAAACCAAACTCTGGCGGCTCCTTTTGTATGCACATACCGCCGAAGCAGTTGTGGATGTCAAGAAGCCGTTGGAGCAGAAGGGCAGGTAGCTTTTTTACGGATGGATCAAAGCTTGGGGGGAAGGTGGAGGGGTTTATATCAGGAAGGAAGTGACCATCCACTCAGATAACAGAATGGCGATACTAGTCTTGAATTCTTTTTCCGCATTAAGGCTAGCCTCTTATCTATATCTTATCTCCTTATCTATATAAACCTAACCAAATCTAACAACGAGCTAAAGCAAACGGTCTGGAACTTTACTCTATATTGAAAAATTATAAAGTGTCCAGCATTATGTTGGCAATTTCTTATAACGGCAGCTCATCAGCAGTCGATTATTGTTAAATGTAAAGCAATATTAAATAATACTTATGATCCAATCCACTGTAATAGTTGTTATCAGATAAAATTTAACCAAAACAAAACTGTTATACGCTAACCATAACAATATAAAAATAGAATTAATAAATATTTGTTAATTATTTTTTTTTATGAAAAATGTCATTTCGTAACACACCAAACACAACAAGAACAAAAAAAAAAACTTGCAAAAACACCAATAAAGCATTGCTTTATAAATACGCGGCAATCAATCACTCAATTACTTGGAATCGCTCAAAACGCCTAATGAAAAGCAAATTGACCGCTTCAGCCAACACTTGGGCAAAAAACTTAAAAACTTTTTAATGGATGACAAAAAAAAATTCAACAAATGTGTCAATAAAGTTAAATGTAGTGCCACATTGCCATATGTTTGCACTCTAATTTTATTTTGATCCTTTTAATTTTTGCAGCGAAAAAGCAGGAAATGAAAAGAGGGGAAGAGAGGGAGAGGCAGCAGAAGTTTAATATAAAAATCGCTTTGCGCACGAAAGCCTTTCTAAAAATTCAATTTAGTCATTATGGGAAATACAAAACAACAGCAACAACAACAAAGCGAAACTCGTATATTTTGCATGTAAAAAGTGCGCCGAGCAGAAGAAAGAAGGGCTCAGAGGGGGTGGGCGTTTGGCGAGGTGCAGGCGGCGCGGCACAGCTGCGGGCGAAATCAAAGCTAAATCAATTCGTTAGCTGACAGATTCGAATGAAACGTTTGACGGCGTAAACGCGTTGGCGGTGATGGCAGCAACAGCAGTAGCGGCGCGCAGACAGATAAACAGACAGACGGCGAGATGTACACAGAGCGAGAGTTAGAGCGCCGCGCCGATGATATTGGCAACAGCTGSCAGTTGGCTGCCAAAAGCAACAACAGCGAAAACAACATGAATAACMATTCACTAGCAGTAGCAAAGAAGAAGCAGAAAAATTTGATTAAAAAAAAATGTAAAGCGGGTGCTTGGGGTGGCGGCAGCTGTGCTAATGTCACAACGGTGTATATTTTGTTTTTTGTACATATGTGTGTACTTTTCTATATGTATATATGTGTGTGCGTTCGTTTGGCTGCGGGCGCCAGCAAAGCCTAATCAATAACGTTTCACGCTGTTTTTGGTGTTGAAAAAGCATTTAACCAAAGGTTGCACGGCGCGAGGGAGAGCGAGTGATAGCGCTTCTGGCAATCCCCGCGGTGACAAGGGCAACTTTAAAACATGGCAAATATGCGAAATAAAGCTGGTAGAACACAAAGCGCAAACCAATTGAGTTGATAAAAAATTTGATGTACGAGTTCTGGTTGAGGCCAGAGCATGTGCTACAGCATGCTGCACGTTAAAGCGCACAAAATGGGAAAAGCAAGAAATGTATTGAAGCCAAATATATTTTATAGCACGTAGAAACGTGGCGGTAGAGTTGCCAGTTGCCGCTTTGTGGCCGAAAATGTAATAATTTGGCGCAAAATCGAAAATTTCGCTGGCGGCTGAATGGAGCGAGGGCTGCGTATGAAAAAAAAGGCCAGTGCCTGCGTGTTTGCAGAAGATAAATGGCTATTTAGTGGCAAATAAAACGATCTACAAGTTGCAAATGAAAATTTCAATAAAATCAGATGCGATAAAAATGTTTCTAAAACATGTTTAATTTCTAAAACAAGTTTTATTAGAAAATTTAGTAAAAAGTGTTGCCACTATATTTTACTACTGAATTTCAAATAGCGCAAATATTTCATACAATTCCACAATATGTGTAATCAGGAATGTCGTTATATGTATAGATTTATTTTTTAAAAATAAATTTTTGGAGTTGCCACCTGACTAAAATTTGAAAAAATTATGTATGTCCTTGAACTTAAACAATTATAACCTATTGTTTTGACTTTTTGGTTTAATTTGAAATTTTCACGCTGTAGAAGGCTTACTAGAAAGAATGGCAAAAGTGTTGCCACGTGTATTTTCCCAACTAATTTTAAATAACGCAAATATTGTTTACTATTGGGCAATATGGATGTCCAGGAATGTGATTATATATAAAAGTTAGTTGTTTTAAACATATAATTTTTGGAGTTGCCACCTGAGTAAATTTTTTAATTATACAATTTTTCAGCGCTATGTGGAAGTACAAACTCTTATGAATTCAATAACTTGATTTAGAAGACAAGTTAATACAGTGTTGCCACCTATTTTTAATTGTTGCGTAAATCTAAATCGAAAGTTTGCAAAAAACAAAAACTGAATATACAGGTATTAGCAGCACAACGTGGAAAGCTCTTATGATTAATAATTGTCGCCACATATTTTGTTTTTCTAATTCGAAGCTACATTTTATAATTGAATAAAAGCAGAGTTCAGCATCCGTCATGGCCGTGTGCTGTGACCGCTTTTGTGCAAGAACATATTGAGATATAAGATGTAGTAATGAAAACGGTTAAGCGTGAAACGAAAGAAATCCTCTAAATAACCCTTCAATGATCTAGACTATGCAGACTATATATGTGCATACATATGTATGCATGTTTAATGACACCTACCTTTGTTGACATGATAAAACTAGCTATTTTGAAACTACAGAAAGTAGGTCTCAAAATGAACATCGACAAACACCCAAAAAACAGCACCACATTTACAAGCAGAACTTACAAGTCGATGGTATAATACTCGAAAATGCTTAGTTCTTTTGTTACGTGACATGACCAGCATTATATGCGTAAATGGAGGACAAAATACGACACTAGCAGTCATAATGAGAAGTGCTCTCATCAGGCTTTGGAGTTCCTGGATCTTTACGCGCCGTACCAAAATGAAAATATTTATTTCCAATGTTAAGTCTACCCTTGTAGACAGCTGTGGAATATGGAATCCAAAAGAATCGGACATCCTATACTGTAAGTTTATATAAATCAATGCCTACGAAATATTGTTTGCATTCTATGGCTCGTCGACGTCTTTAACATGGACTTATGTTCGCGAACGAATATGGCAAATTGTCAAAAGATAATGAACGAGTTGCAGACATAATTTCCTGACTGACGTTGTAGACTGGAATCCATAAAGTAGACAATGGAATGACTGACCTTCTCCAACCTGGAGGAGAAATTTAGACCTTTACCATGCCTAGGGTTCAAAAAAAGTTTAAGTCAAATAAAGAGGCCTCTTATTGTGGCCCTTGCTCCCCTCGAGGCTTTAGTAAAGCGGTTTTATTTGCCAATTGGTTGAATGGATTTCCATAAATGTCCATGTGAGTAACAAGATAATAGAAGAAAAGAAATAAATATTAATTTAGGCAGTCAGAGAGTCTTGCCACTGCGCTTACATACATAGACAAGCTACAGTAAAAATGAGCAGTAATTGCTACAAAGATACCAATCCATTCATCTGATACTGCCGCCAAGAGAATATACATGTAAATGGGTTAAGTCATTTGTTAGAGATATCTTTAGGTGAATAAAAGTATGGGATTATGTTCAGTTGTGAATTAAAAAAAAAAGTCGTTGTATTTGCTCAAATATCTAACGAGCAAATATTTGAGCATATTCTACATAAATTTGAAGTTCATCTGAGAGGAGTTTCGGTGATATGAGCGTATATTTGGGCACAATAGACCTAAGGTCGCGGTGCAATCCCCGTCTATCTATTTATCTAGCGTATACATATTTTAGGGATTTCTAACAGAATGTAATTGTCTCTCAAAACTTTACCGCTTTTCGGCGGTCGGTTTTCTGAATCGGGAAACAAATTTTTTCCGAAACGAAAGTACCGACCGCAAACGGTTTGAAAGTCTCAACCACATTCTTAGATATATTTTTCGGGTAATAATCGAAAGCATCAAATTTTTGATAATAGTTAAGAATTTTTTATATGTTTTWTTTGGAAATTTTGCTCATCGCAGACACCTTGCTTCGGCGGACCTCTTGCAGAGAATCAGGCCAAAGATTTCGACTAAGCAAAGGAAGTGGTTGTGTTAAATAAATTTAAAAGCAGTATAACACATAGTATAAACTCAAATGAGATCTGATTTGAATGCTTCAATTATTCATACTACAATAGATCTTCACCATATTTACTGTCTTTAGATGCGAAAATACAGTCTCATAACAGAAAATGCTTTCGAGAGTTAATTAAGGGCCTAAGAAATACAATAAAATTAGTTGTAATTACTTCAAATATGGTCAGAAGATACCAAATTTCTGTATAAAATTTATTTAACGCTATTTCAATTGCTTAACTTATATTATCAGTAGCAAAAGTGAAGCCACATTGCCATTATTGAAAGGCAAAAAAAAAAAAAAAATAATAATAATAATAATACATGTGTGTGTATATACTCAGTGCCACACAGATCACATAAAACTTTACAAATTAAACAATACTGTGCAGGAATTTCAATTAAAAAGGCAAGATTTTCGAATTTTCTATAATTCAAGAGCAAATTGTAGCATACTTTAAGGCGTTATTGAAAACAAACATCACACACTGACAAAGTACAAGCTAAACAAATTTCGATTTAATAATTGATAGTAAAATTAATTTCCAAAAAGTACAAAACAACAACAAATTCAGTACTTTTGCAWTAGTTGTCGCTCAAAGCAGCTGGACGCCGTGGCGTATGAGTGACTTCACTTCGCGCAATGTCATAGAGTTGAAGTCAACTGTCAAAAACAGCAAACAATGAGTAAGTTGCAAAATCAAAGCAAATATTGTAAGCAGCAAACGACAACAACAAAACAGCTGCCAGTAACATACACACACACACAGTTACATACAACTAATCAGTCATTTGTAGTAGATAAATCAGAGCACACAAATTGAATATTTTCAATTTGAAGAATGGCAACTTTTAGTGCTGTATTTTTCAGCACCACAACTCCTCCACTCAAATCAAATCGTTTGTGACTAATGCAGGCAGTGATTTAGAAAACAACACCAATAACAATGATTTAGCAGCAGTTAGCAGCTGGTTGCTACAAATAACCTCAAAGCCACACACCGCGCTCACCACTCACCGCTCACTCAGTCATTGTGTTGTTCGCATAAATCCCTCAACGGTAAGCACTTTGCAGTGCAAAACATTTGCCAAACCGCTACGCAAGGATAATAACCGATGTGCCACAAACAAATGTATCAATATGCAAGCAAATGTTGGCGATAGGAGCTGCCTATACACCCCGAACCACATACATACAAGCACACACAAGGATTTGTATGGATTTTGGCTGGCAGCATGCCGTTGCTCCATTTGTGCCAGGTTGCAAACACTCARCGTTGCTTGTATCGATATCCTGCCCCAATTCGATATCACTATATATTTGYAAGCTTTTATCTGCATATGTACTTTCAAATGTATGCGTATGTAGCATGTACAAATCCCACTTAATACCTACACATGTACGGTTTTGAATGCGTATTAGTGTGCTTTTCGTTTGTATTTTAGTTGGCAAATCAAGCGATATTAAAATGCCATTTAAAAAGCCGATACCAGTTCATTTGGAAAATTAATGCAATCCCAAGTGGTTTTGTATGACAAAGTTCGAAATTTCAATTTTTTTAAAGCTCTGTGTTTGACTCACATGCACATTTCATGCTTATTATTAACTTTTTTGTTAAGAAAATATGCTTGGAAAGTAGCACAAATCGTTCGGTGAATGATTTTCTGAGGAAATTCGTATTAATTTGATTTAGAGGATGCTTATTTTCATGTCTAGTAGCTTTGAATGCAACACTGTGCTAYTATTTATGTTTCCATAATCGAGACCACTAATATTGCAAGTAAATTATGTTATTTAATGGGTATCCTCCAGTTATGGAAGATCGATAATTTTGGCAATTTTTGAAACAAAACAAAAAAAAAAAAATCTCTATGAACCACGYGTATAAAAATTTTGTAAGGAATTTATGTTTATTTGAATATCACATATTATATTATAAATTTGTTTAACTGAGAAATGATGCTATATTAAATTTTGTCAGATTCCTTCCACGCTAAGTTGAAATAAATGTATAGTATGCTCAAAGTTTCGTTTAATCCAGAAAATTGAAAAATACGCATAAATTTAGATTTAAATAATGAAATGAAAAGAACAAAATTGGAAACTGAACATGAAAATATTTSAAGCTAGAGAAAACCCATATATTATTAACTTACATTTTTTCTAATTTTTACCAAGGAAAATATTTTGTTGGTAAACAAGTGTTCCAACTGATTAAAAGTCTATTTTTGGCATAATCTTATGTTCACAGTTTTGTTTGAACCAATTATACATTTAAGAAGATGCATTTGAAAAAGCTTGGTGTCGAAAAAGTCGAGTTTAAGGCTGTATTTGTATAACCTCTGCATAGATTTGGAAATAAATTGTTTATTTCTATTATTAACTCGAGTGTAGTGTGTTGTTACATTTGAATTCAAGATAAGGAAATTTGAAAAAGTATGTTCATTTCTAATGTAAACTTGTGTTTMAGACTATGTTCGAATTATCTCTGAGTTTAAGAAAACTACATTTGAAAAAATCGGTTTATTTCTGCCATAAGCTCAAGTGAAGTGTTTAGTTTCAACAAATTGTGAGCTCCAGAAAAGTTTCATATACTCGACTTAAAAATTTGATTTTAACTAATTATGAGATTTAAGTCAAATATGTTCAATAAAAATTAGTTTATTTCTGCCATTAACTCGAGTTTAAAGTGTTCTTCGAATAAACTCAGAATTTAGGAATTTTAATTTAAATTTTCTTGTTTATAACTGTTTAGTTTGTTTAGAGTTATCTTTGAACAAATTGCGAGTTTTGGAAAAGTAAATTTAAAAAGTCTCTTCATATTTGCCTTAAAATCGAGTTTAAAGTTTTTTTTTTTGATAAACTCAGAATTTTGGAAAATTAAACTTAAAAAATCTTTTCTTCGGAAATAAAGAAGAGTTTACAGTTTTCTTTGAATAAACTCAGAGTTTA
>NW_017537062.1:135925-151516 GCF_001853355.1 Bactrocera latifrons
AAAGCTTTGAAACTCAGCAGGCCATATATTAGGTCTGTCTCTTATACACATCTAGATGTGTATAAGAGACAGAATTGCGAGTTTTGGAAAAGCATATTTAAAAAGTCTCTTCATATTTGCCTTAAAATCGAGTTTAAAGTTTTTTTTTTGATAAACTCAGAATTTTAGAAAATTAAACTTAAAAAATCTGTTTTTTTCGGAAATAAAGTCGAGTTTACAGTTTCTTTGAATAAACTCAGAGTTTAGCAATGTTAAATTAAAAAAAAAAAAAAAAAATCAATGTTGAAAACTCGAGTTTAGAGTTTTGAACGCACAAAATATGCGTTTCAGAAAATTAACTTTGAAAAAAAATCCGATTATTTTTTTTTTAGAGTAAACTCTGAGTTTCTATAAAGTTAATTTTCGAAGCTTGTGTTTGAAATCAGTTACGATTGAAATTGGATAAAAGTAGCTTCATTACTGCCATAAAGTTGAGTTTAGATATTTTCTTGCCTGTTCAGCTTAACAAGCTTGAGTTAAGCAAACTCTCAGTTGACTTTCTTTTAATAGAACAATTAGCAGCGTTGCTAAATTTTTCAAAAAAATGTAAAACAATGTTGCATTTGCATTAAGACCAAACAGTAGTACTTAATGARAGTTTAACGGAATATGCCTTAATGACCAAAGCTATGTTTGTTAGTAGTGGTTAAAGCTAAATGGCGGAAATATTCGTAACCTCGAGTCTTTAGCGCAACATTTATTTGTTATTAAATGTTCATAGTTCACTGATGGAGTTTCTTCTCATTTATAGTATATGCTTAAGAATGGGCTTGGGCGTGTCATTGCTGCGGAATGATTGAATTTCCGTTGAGGATATAGATTGGGAGGGATATCTAGGGAGCAGGAGGCTTCTAGATGATAGGATTAGACGTACGTGACAAGTCGAGTCACTTACGAGTACTTGCGGGTCTAAAATTTAAAAACTTGATTAGTGTTCAATTTGAAAAGAGGCAATATAGATTTTGACAGCTYATTTCACATTTCAGTTTTATATTCATCCCTTACTATACACAATCATTTATAAATAAGTATACTTGTATGCTTCTGAGTAAAATGTACCTGCAGGAGCCAAGAAAATTTATGTTATCAACAATTTCAGAAACGTAGTTTTGGTCAAATAAAGAAGAAAATTTCATTTTTATGAACTGAAAAGTGTATACTAAATTTGGCCACACAGTTTGTATCTTCAGTCAGTATATTATATGGTAACATGGCTCAATATGACAATATGCTGTAAGCTCTGCCGATTTAGTCAAGTGCTTCTGTATATTCGCAGAAAAGCTGAGGCAATAATCTTTTGAGTTTTTGATATGAAATTTGACGCACGCTCTTTTCCCCCCCAAAAAGCTGCTCATGTATCGGAATCCTTACAACAACTTCCAGGCAATATTTATTTTTTTTGTTCATACGTTAAATACTTTTCTATATACTTTTTTGCATTARATAACATATTTTAATTATATATCAATCTTCATATTATTTTAAACTTTTTAAGAACTTAAGTTTCACAGCAACAAAATTTCCTTGAAATTTGCTCGCTTATACATAACTCTTGCTACCAAACAGCTGCAACCCATTTTAGGCACATTTTCATAATTCTGAATACGCAGTTGTGTRTGCGTCTCATCAAAAAATATGGAAAAGAGAACACATTACCAAAGCTATTTTCGCATAAATATTCCAACTAAATTGTTTCTGGTCATGTTCGCTGGGGTTAACAATTGCAAATGTACGACATGRCCGCCGCATTACATAACAGTGCATGCATATGTTGGCGTTGTTCAAAAACAATTGAARCAACCAATGCGCACAATAAAGCATTTCCGGTTTAAAAGAAATTCTCACCAAATAACTATAAACATTTTTTATGAGCACACATTATTATAATATGMAATGGAAATGCATGTACTGTTCGCAACTGTACTCACACTGTGCGTGTGTGTATGTGTGCTACTGCGTTTCATTCAATCGTATAGTATATGTATTTATTAATAAAAATGCCTTTTTGTATAATATTTGAACAGCTGCGGGTTCGAAAAGTAGTACAGTGAGGTGTAAAAAAGTTGACACCCTTTTGTGTACATTTTAATTAAAAGCGTTGAGTTTTTCTTGTTTCTGTAATTACGCGTAAGCGTGTGAAAATAAATATTTAAAGCATTAAATGGCTAGGAAAAAGCACTGAAGCAAACTGGGCGTTTGTATGCAATTAATTATGTAATTGATGCATKTAAGTATTTTTAAATTTTTTCTAAGCCTATAGAATTAAAGTTTTACGCCAAATTTATGAGCGAACTATATGAGTACGTAGGTGTAGGCATGACAATATGCAAATAAATTTTACTGTTTTCGGTAATTTTTCGTTCACGAAAATAAGATTATTTCACTCTCAAGCTATTATATTTTTACGCGCCGAAATGTAGGCAACATTTTTTGGCACATATGTAGATATGGGATTATATTATATATGCAATCGACTCACTGGGCAATGAGTTCTCATTACAGCATCAAAACGTTTGTGTATGGGGGGCTCTATTACCAGCGAGAATATTCTATAAATATTCCAAAATTAAGACAGCTCTAACAATATGACTTTTCGTATCTGAAGTTGAGTACGTTGATGGGGACGACCTTGACTTTGTAAAGAAAACCACATTTTATTAAATTCTAGCCTACTTTTCTGCACCATGGTAAGACATTCACCTACGTGTAAAATAAAATATTGAAAAAAATTCATTCGAAGATTTTTGTAATTTTTGTAAATTTAGATATTAATTTTTTCTGGAAAAATATATTTTACTGAGATTAATGTATTTATACATAAATAATTGATTTATATAATTTTTGCACTACAGCTATTATTACAAACTGAAATGTKTTGTTTTTCAATATTTTCGCATGGCTCCTAAAAATAGGCAACAAATGTAATGCTAGCGAATTATCTTTAATGACAACATGACAGTGATGAAAAATGTACCATATGCAGACTAGAGCTCGCATGCTTTCATTTGACGCCTAAATGTAGGCAAACCTTTTCTAAATGTATTTTTTTTATTAAAACAACTGCCTATTTTGATAAAAAGAAATTTTATTATCAATAATTATTTCATAAATTTATATTCAAAATAGCGTAACAATACTATTCATAACTTTATGGGCGAAGGAAAAACGATATAGTGAAACCGCTCATATTGTAATAATTTTTTTTGGTTACAAAATTGCTATAAACTGGTTATATTTATTTCCAACACAATATGTTACGACACATTGTGATTGGTAACACTGTAAATATACGACTGCAACGACATCTTTTGACAAAATACGAAAAGACTTTTCCGACTACCCAATATATTGGTTATATGTGGTGCTTAAATGTAGGCAACGATTTCCTTACATTCTGTTTTTGTTATAATATGCTCTATTTTGGTCGAAATGCACATAACGGTTTGACATTTTTTGCTTGTGTTTTAATTTTTCAATGGAATAGATATTTTTGTATATTTTCAAGGCACTATTTCTTATGCKTTAAAATTTTAAATTCTAAAGCAGAAGGTATGAACAAATAAATGAATTCCACTTTCGGCTCAATAATTTAAAATTTTAACGCATTATGATATGCATGTAAATACATTCCTCATTAATTTTTGTTTCATTTATTATRTTCACGCCATTTTATGCAGAAGACAAATGTGATTTATTCATTGCCACACCGAGGAGTCCATTTCTAATATGCMGCCTACAAGTATGCTGATATAAATTGCCTTTGAGGCATCAATAACCTTCTGCTCGATGACTTTTCATTGTTATGCAAAACAAGTTCAGAGTATTTAAAAGATACACCCACAAACAAGCATAACACGCTCCAACTACTCGATCCAGCTGTGGGTAGAAGAATGAATAACAATTTCAAAAGCAAACTGAGAAATAAAAATAAAATTAACAAAAGAATTTGCGGCACGAGAAAAACAGCAAAACATTTAAATTTATGTCACAGGACCAACACTTTGTTGTTGTTACCAGTAGAGTAAGTGAAGAATACCACACAATGGGCAGGAGGTGGTGGGAATACAATATATTGAAGTGAGAATAGAATTGATGACAGGAGCATCAAATGAATATAAAAATTGGAAATAAACAGAGCAAACACACAATAGAAAATATAAAAAGCTAGTTCAGTTCAAAAAGCTGGAAGAATGCGGAGAGCGCTAAAACGTAATAAAAAAAGTACGATAAATACAATTTATTGAGTGGATAGGCCTTCGCCTATATAAAGTGCTCAAGTTGTTGCTGTTGCTTAATGGTAGACACAGGTGAAGGCAGGTTACGTTGAAGGGAGGAGGTGGTGTTGAAGCTTGTGTCTGTCTAATATAAAAATAGAAACATATGTCTGCACTTTAAGATAAATCGATAACAAATATAAAGACTGAAGAGCATACACGTATGCATTATGCATAAAAACAGTAGCGCTAAATGGCAAAAGCACGTGTGACAAATTAATTATAGAACAGGAATTTCCAGCAACAAGAAATAACACATTTCGTTAAGTGTGGGAATCCTTTTTGCAGTCTTAAAGGAAAAATCCTAGTATAGCTGTTTGATCGATGGAAACAAATGATTAATTTCGAAGTTGAATCAAGTAGGCAATGTTTTTTCTTTAGAGGAGTCTTCAGTGGAAATAAGCACAGTGCGTGCCAGAAGCCCTCTATGGAAAAATATTTAAGATACGTCCTTGAAATGCGCGACATATTAAGGAGATGCTCATATCTTGCTGATAGATGGTCGGAGTCCTAGTTGTCCTTATCAACAGATTTTCACATACTGAAATACAACAACCATTAAAAACTAAATATACTACTTTTCGATTTGATGAGTGTGTGCTCAGTCCATCGATGAAGATTAGACAATGCCA
Organism: Bactrocera latifrons; assembly: GCF_001853355.1. Taxonomy (NCBI): domain Eukaryota; kingdom Metazoa; phylum Arthropoda; class Insecta; order Diptera; family Tephritidae; genus Bactrocera; species Bactrocera latifrons. The sequence continues at coordinate 140,871 of NW_017537062.1, forward strand.
TATTCCGATCACTTAACTTACTTTTTCAATGCTGTAACATTGATAATGTGACGGTTTCGACTATAGGTAGGACGAAAATCGATGGGACTAAAGTTAAATGCTATCAAGGCAGAGCTAGAAGTATGGTTCGTTAGGAAACACAGAATTTCAGACGTTAKAACAAGTCAGTCACTGTATAATTGACGGACTGGGATCGCCCTAAAATAACTGATGTAGAAGATGTCAATAAGTCGAAAAAGAAGAGACTTTAGAAAATTGTGAATGCAATGTAAAGCTTTGTAGTTATATAAAAAAAAGGCAACTATCGGTGTGACGTCTCGGAGATTGCATAGATAAAACTTTTTATATTGTTTATATGAATTTCCTTAAGAGCACAGGGTGTTTCAAATGGGACATAATTGAAAGGCTTTTATTCCAGCTGATTTCAGAATAGGCCTCCTAAAAGCCTAGGTGCGCCGTCAGACTTCCGCTATACCTACTTAGCGACCAACTRCACTAAGTAGCGAGTGAATGGATGTGCTACGGACAAGGTATAGAGTTATCCRTATAAGCGAGCGTCGCAGAACATATAAATGTCGCATGTAAAATTTATGCGAATCTCGATGCCAATAAATAGCACTTGAATTGAAAGATTTGATTATCTATTGTCAGACATGTTTTCATTCTTTCATACAACAAATAAAATGGACAATTAAGCAAATTGCAAAGAAAAAAAACTCAATTKTAAACAATAAACAAATGGAAATCGAAAATATACGCAAATATTTTAATATTCATTTGATGTAAACGCTTCTTTTTATATCACTTCAACTCGCGTGCTCGTTTGTAACTCGGCATGTTAAAGATGTTTCCTATTTATTGCATACTTTTCCGCTTGCTGCAAATTTATGACCTCTGCTTATCAATACAACGAGAGATCCCAGCAAGTACGCACACACATTTATGTAACTAGATTATTTCGCACATTTACGAAGCTGTAAACAATAAAATTCGGCATCACATGCGYGTTTACGATGTCATCGGGTCTGCGAAATGTTGATGAACTCATAAGTATATGGTTACAGCAATAATGCTGACCCCTGCTGAATGCGAAATGTGCTGGAAGTGCGTAAATTTAGGCGAGGAATTGGGTAAGGATTGAGTGGAAATTTTGTAAAAAGAAGAATTTGTTAAAGTTCGTAAACTGGAAGTGTCGAAATTGTTGATTTTCTGGTATACGTATTTTTAGAATTATGCTATATACATATAATTTCAAGTATCGACGTTTTCTAGATGATATTCAAGTTATCTGTATTTTGAAGTCAAGAAAGAATTTCAGCGATTGTGTAAAGCTTTTAGGTMAAAATGAGAATGTAAGATTCATAAACTTAATAGTAATATGTCAATACAGTTTTTAAATATAAAACTTGTATATTTTATAAATTTATCGCGAAAGCTTTGAAACTCAGCAGGCCATATATTAGGTTGTCAAAAAAGTCKTGCGGCATTTTTGYGGTATTTTTATTGAATTTKCAATTGTTCATAAAATATTTTTTGATGACKCATGMCCAGTTCTTTACCGATGCTATGGCTGCTACTATGCCGGTCTCTTTCGACCAATTCAGCGATTTTATCGCAATTTTCGACRACAGGCCTTCSGGAGCGTGGCGCATWTTYGACCACCTCTAAACCAGAACGAAAACGTTGAAACCATCGTTGTGCGSTGGAAATGGAAACTGTAACGGATCCATAAACTGCACAAATTTTATTGGCGGCTTGAGATGCAATTTTACGACTGTAAAATATGCCGTATTTTCTCTTCGTTTTGCTCCATGTTTGCGACGCTATAACTCACGAACGACTTAAAAGAAACGACAATCAATCAAYCACGTATTAGYGCGTGAAATGASCTTTTCAAAAAGGTATAGCRTGACCATGCGACCAATAAAACTAGAACTACGCGCTCTCARCGCCAACTAGCGAAAATACCGCAAGACTTTTTTGACAACCTAATATTTAATCATTATTCAGTCGGTCAAAACGGTAATATCCGGTTAGGTTATGGAGAAAAGACGTTAAGTTTGAGCGGTCTTAAAATCTCACTTTGTTACTCACGAACCTCACAAAAAGAAGGCTAAAAAACGTTTGGAAATCAATAARCTTCTGTTTCAGCTTTTACACTAAAATTTGTGAGTTCGTCGTGGGATTCCGATAATGTAGATAAACTTTCATATGGTTTAGAAATGCTGTCGAGAAAGCACATTTGAAACACTGTTAAAAAGAACATTGTGCTGAAGCTCAATTCGGTCGATTTGAGGTCAGATGAGCTATGCTTAAAATACAATGAGGGGTTTTTTGTCATTCTCAGCGAGTGTCAAGCTGCGCTTCAGGCAATTTCGTCCGTTGAAATCAAACCAGTATCATTGCAGTACATAACAATCTAAAATTGGTTGCCATTTAAAACAATAACGTACCCGAATGGATCGCAGAGGCATCCAATGAAATGAGCTGGCCGATCTCCTAGCAAAGGAAGTCGTGGCAAGCAGTCCGATRGGAACCTTTCTACGTTTTAGCCCACCGCATTTTAACGAGAGGATTTATGGAAAGAGGAAAGTACCAGTAGAAAACGTCAGCGACAAGAAGTGCCTGGGCTTTTACAGTCGAAGCTGTCTCTGGAAGAGTTCAATACAAGACGGTTCATGAAACTAACCGCTCTTCTCATATACTAACTAAGGCAGCTTGTGGGATTTTAAATAGATCACTGCGGTGTCATCCACACAAATTAAGGTACCAAAGTGATCTGAAGGTATGAACTAACTTTAAGCGAAAGCTCCTGAAAACAAGCCTTGTAGTTCAAACTCCGAAAATCTTTAAAAACTTTTATAAATTTTGGAGTATCACATATTTAAAAAGGCATACGGTATACACTAACCTAAAATTTATAGTTTATTGTTTCTAGATTTGTTTCTCTCAATCTCTTTACATCCACCAATGCCAGCTCAGCACAAGTAAGACGAAAAGCTGCGACATTACCTCCGGTAGAATGCCGCGATTATCTGCAGCAACAGTCAAGGGCCACTTACCTTCAACTGTTTATTGCATAATTAAGGAGTCTCGATTTACCAACTTTTAACCCGGCATTACTACTTAAATGTTAAGCGACAATAGTCGACCGAATCGGCAATGAGCAAGATAAGGCAGAATAAACAACAAAATAGCAACTTCAAGCTGCACTGGGCGCACCACTTCAGCGCAARCAAATAAGGTTAAGATAAGTGCAGCAAGGAGAGAGAGAGAGGCGAAGCCACCAGCAAAGCTAACGGTAATTTAAGTAACTCGAAAGCCGAAAAGGGACAAAAGTGAAGCARAGCGCAAGCAACAGCAGCCAGCCAAAGGATAATGTCGAAGAGGCAGCGCAGCACAGGTGCTTGTTGCTAACTACGAGTGCAAGGCAAACTGAACGAGCAAACATTCAGCTTGGACCACCGCATAGCGCGGAGTGGGTTAGTTGGCCACTGTGCGCCTTTGCTTAGACAACAACACACTCAACTTGCACTCAGGCGGCAACAACAACACTCGACACCGGCAAAGATCAGCGAAAGACGAAGTTGCATACGCTTGTRTGTGGGTGGGAGGTWAAGAAGAGCTGTGTGAAGAGCGCATAAGTAGTTGTGTGTGTATGTGTGGGTAAGTATTCGTAGTAGTTGCTACAAAAAGCATAGACAATATAAACTACAAACGACTTTGGCGATGGAACTTGAATGCAAAAGGCAAAAGTCGATAGCACAGAGAAGAGGTGAAGCAGAGCTTGAGATATGTAGCATTGATAGCGACTTTTTTGCGCAAACGTATGGTAGTTAAAGGGATCGGAGAAAAAAATTGTTAATAGTATGAGTAGCATACTCAACCGTTATCCTAACTGGATGAGTACAACCTATAAATATATTTACATAGACACGAGCTAAAGGAAACAATTGAATATATTCATTAAATTACATTGTACACACACACATGTGTATATATGTATATAAATTTTTTATTTACAATATATGTGCACATTTAAATTTTAGTTTTGCAAAAGTTTTTCCATGTCACTTTGATTTGTACGGGCATGCAAATGCAGAAAAAAGTAAATGATGAGCATTTCAAGAGTTAAAGGCAGAGCATAAATTGAAGAGTTAGCTGCAGCGCGTATTATATGGTGACATGATAACAGCTCCACTTCAAAAATCGTAGAATATGCAATTGAGATGGATAGCATATACTTTAAGTGGCAGATAAGCAGTGAGATAATACTGAATGAGGCAAAAAAACAAAAAAAAAATTAAATTGGAGAGCTGCAAATGAAGTCAGTAATTCGCTGAACTAAGTGAGCCCTCATATTAATGCATCATATGTTAAACCCTACCCTTATTCACGCTTCAATGAGCTTAAGTTGAAAATTGTTAATAATAGTTTTTAAATTTTAAAGAAGAAGAAAATGTTAACTTTGGCAGGCTATATGCTATAGTGATTCGATATTAACGGTTTTGAGAAATTATCAGCAACTTAGGAGGAAAAGAGCATGTGCAAAATTTCAGATAGATATATCAAAGACTTAGAGTTAGGTTTGCTGGCTGATCCACAGATCACACTTAGACTAGTACCATATATGCAGACCTTTGTGTACTCATAAGAATAGAAGTATTGTAATTCGAACTTGAAAGTCAGCAAAATACCACGTGGCGCATAAAAATTTGAAAATTGTGAGCTCGCAAATGTTTAAGCAATAATCCCGCAAATGTTGGAGAATTAAGAGAGAATTCCTGAGATGCTTTCTTTTCTTCAAATGAGCTTCTTTACGGATTGGGTAAAGGTTGGATTCCCTGACTATTGCAGTGATTTTCAAGCCAAGGTTGCTGTCCTTAAGACAGCTGCTGATTTAATGCTCCGGAGTGCAGCCTCGTTCAAAAACATGACTGTCCACTATGATAACAAGGCCGCGATATTAACCTTGAGGTCACTAACCGTACGTGCAGGGCTGGTTAAGTAATACCTAACTTCGCTAATAATGGTATCAAGCAAGACATGTAGGGGGGTGCCAAGCCACGTCCAAACCGCTGACAAGTATACAAGTATAAAGTTGATGAGCTCRAAAAATGGTATCACAGTCTATCTGCAGAATTTAAAAGGTCGGTGCTCACCTCTCCTCATGTGTTCTGCTACTAGATAGCTGACGGAATGTTATGATTTTTTTTTTTTTGTTTGTAAGACTTTTCAAGCGCGCGTAAACATTATCCGATATCTCTAACTTAAAAGATAACAAATAACTAAAGGATCAAGTTTCAACAAAATTGCTCAATTATTAGTTGAGAACAGTTGAAAATAATTAGTTGAAATCCAAAAATTAACAGAAAAAATTTTCAGGGTCTTCATTTTCGATAAACCATTAGCTATCGATTTTAATAATCGATTCTTACATATATCGATTAATGTACGAAAACACGATAATTTGTTAAGTCTTATAGTTTTTACTAAGTTTCTTAGCAATCGATTCGCTTAGAAAAACTTGAAATTGAAATACAGCTTATGAAGAAAACTCAATATTTTGGAAATTTTTTTAAATGTATCGATGAAACTTTTTTAACAATTGTTTATAATTTAGTTATTTAAAAAAATAGTGGGGGAAATTCAAGTAATAATATCTGCGGAAATTTTCCAAAACAAATCTTCTGGACTCAGCATTTTTTTCCTATCAGGCTCTATATGTTAGTTCATATATCATTTTTGAACAATTAGATCTGTAAATTGAATATCTAAAGGAATATAGTCCCAAAATGTAAATTGAAAGCACAATTTTATTATCAAAAGTTCGATATATCTAAACATTTTAGAATTAAAATCATAAAACATAACCTCAAATATTAGCCGTATTGGCAACTGATCCGCCAAATATAATTGCGGAATTAAATTTTTCATCATCAACATATTATACCAATTCAAACATAATGAACTCCAAATTGAAACTTATAAAGCTCACAATTCATAAAAACATGATTTTAAACCCCAAAGTCTACGCTTCAACTTCCCCTTTCACAAAAAGCGATTTCATCTGTCACGCCTCATAACCACTAATATATACTTATGTGGTACATGCATAAATGTGGCATAAAATAAAGCTAGTACTGCATCTGCAAGGGCTATCAGAATATTTTAAATGCACTGAGAAGTATGTCAACGTATAGACTTAAAGGCTGGCAAGCTCAAATTGATTGTGATTGCATTGCAGTGAGCGTGCGCTGAAGCTGTCGCCACTGCCTGACTGACAGGGAAATGTACATAGAATAACGGTGACGTGGTCGACAGCGCAATAGTGGCACCCGCACACAGTCATCAGAGCCAACATTCGCAATTGACACGCTGCAGCTGCACTCGAAGCGAATGTGTTTTAGATGCCACTGCCTCTCATTTGCGACGATTGCTCTGATTCTCAGCAATTACTGCTGCCGTCGCAGTTCGCTGAAGGCTGTTGATGACTTGCATGTCTGATGCCTAACTATCCATGCACTTACACTAACTAGCATGCTGGTCATATTGACGTAATGTTAATTCAAGGAACTATAAGAGTAGGGGTAGAAATAGTACACACATTTATASATACATATGYATGTATATGTATAAGTTTTTATAGAAATTTATAGAAAAAAAAAATTTGTTGGTAGGAACTACTTTGAAACTTTCGGCGTTATTAGAAGCTTAGTTTGATGAATCTGAAGAGTAACTTTTTTTTCTTTTTTTTTTTTTTGTAACAAATAATAAAATATATTGGAAAGGAAGTGCCAAATAATCCTCAAAGCTATATCGAGTGAAAATCAAATAGAGTCTGATTGGAGTTCTGAATTGGAGTCTGAATTGTTTCATTGGCCACAAAAGGTATGCTACGCCTAAATTATCACATATTATGGTAAATTTAGCCCGTCAAATAATCCTCAAAGCTATTTGAAGTTAAAACCAAATCGAGTTTCGAAATGAAATTCAAGTTTCAACGTCTTCAAAGTCTTAAAACAATTATTGATATACATATTTATTAATAATTATTGACGTAAAATTATTATATTGATTAYATTTTTTGTATCACATATGGCATGCACCCCACTTGAGTAGTAGAAAAAAAAAGTACATCAGTCAGATAGCTGTCAACGTTTTCCTTAGAAGTGCGCCTCASAAAGGCAAATTGTTTTCAAAGTGCAAAAAAAAGTTGGTGGAATAAGTTGTGGCATATAACATATGTATAATATATAAGTCCATATGTAAGTATGTGCTTGATTTTGGCAAAAAAAGTTGTTCAACGCATATTTGCTTCTTGTATGTGTGGTTCTATTATATACACATATACATACATATGTATAAATTCATACCCTAAACAGTGTATATTAAGTATGCCACAAAGTTGTTATCACCTGGAAGACCTTAAAAAATATATGTGATCTGGTCTACGAAAAGGGAGCTAACGTGCGAAAACTGGTTTTCTGGAAAACAGCTGTTAAAAAAAAAGCATCTCATCTTCCATCCGAATCAACTAAAAAGTGAAAATTGATTTTTTGACACCTAAGACCCCTTTCCGTACACCAGGTCACACATATGTATATACTGACTGTGACGAGCTGAGTCGATTTATTCAAACCCCTCTCCGTATTTAGCTGCACGTTTGTCTATATATACACTGAATAGTCTMTTAGTTTTTGAGGTGATGATCTTAAATTTTGTACAGGTTCTTTTCTCTCAAAAATGCCTTTTATTTGTCGGAATCGCTGATATCGGACTATTCTAGCATATAAACGTCATACAAATTGAACGGTGAAAATCTAGTTTTTATAAGAAAAAATTCTTTATTTGACGATATTTATTTTCGAAATTTGGCATATATTATTTTCTAAGACAATGCTATAATATCTGAAGAAATTTTTCAGATCAGATAACTATACCATATACCTGCCGTAGAAACTGAACGGTAAAAATCGAATTCTTGTACGAAAAACTTTTTTATTTCACGCGCTAAATTCACGAAATTTGTGAAGGAATATTATCAATAACAATGCTATAATCTGCGCTGAAATTTTCCAGATCAGACTACTATAGCAAATAGCTGCCTTACAAACTGACTGAACAAAATCAAACTAAAGATCATTTTTGTACTATACTTTTGTACTATAAGAAATGTAGCTGTGAAGGRTATTATAGCTACCATGTGATCGAAGTTAAGATATTTTCTTATTTTTATAATTATTTTTACCTTTTTCCTACACTTTTATTATGATTTCATTGCTTTTTGCACCACATTTGCCGCTCATACACGATTCTTCCTTTCTTYACTTTCATTCCAATTTAGTTTATTTCGTTTATCTTATTCATCTGCTTCATCTTTTCAACTGYACAAAGTGTACTATTAGTGTGGSAGTGTGTTTGAGTAACARAGCACAGGGGCCATCACACACCCATACACCCATACAGACACACGAGCAGATTCATTTATTTATGCATGCTTAACAATTGTACCGACAACAGAAGMGTTGCTGCCCGCCGCGCCGCACACGCCCTACAACTGCACGCCCCCAAACAAATTGAAGCAATGACTGTCGGCAGACAGTCGAAGTGAAGTGAATATGCTAGTGTGATTGAGTGTGAGTGTATGAGTGTGTGTGTGTGTGTGTGTGTGTGTGAGCGCATTGTAGTAAATGGGGGGATAAATTTCTGTGCACTTAAGTGTATTTGCATACTCGCATAGTGAGCGGCACAAATATTCATACGATTGCACACACTCACACACACATGCATGSATATATTTTTTTATGTATGTTTGTATGCGTGTATGCATATAAGTAAGTGGCTGTCTGGTGAGATACGTTCAGAGATATTCGCATCCAATTTGCTTGTCGGCATTCAGTGCACTTACTAAATAATCAAACAATCATACTGGTGGGCGCACACACACATGCGCATACATACGTTACTGCATATACAAATGGCAGCGTAGTACAACATTATTTATTTATGATTATTTTATTACATTTATGCGTGTACGTGCAAATTGTGGGTCCCAAATATGAATGCTCCTTCGTCGACAAGCATACATACATACGTATAAATATACATACTTATAAATGCTCTTGTGTGTGGAATCCTCGTCATGCAATTGAATAATATGCGCACACATGCACATATATGTACATACGAACATACCTATTTGCTTACACCCTTACTATATACCTCTGTATATACATACATACACATATATTAATAGCGCATAAGTCGTTTTGTGTGCCTTCGCTAAAAGCCGTAGCGATTTGCTGTTCACGTGTTCGGTTTGAATTCTCTCCACTTCACTTACTGGCGGCCACATTTTTATTGCCTGTGCTTTTTGTTTAGTTTAGTTGTGTTTTTGTCCATCGCTAGCTTGCTTCTTCTCTCTATTCTCTAAGTTATGCCATGTCATTTGATTTGCGTGTTTATACCAACAACAACTTCTTTRCTAAACAAGTTCGTCCAGCAATTGTTTGGATTGTGCGAATCTCGACAGGTCGATTGMTCGCATAAGAAACGTGTGTTTCTTGGAAAAATTCAGATGCTCTTCGAAATTTTTTTTTTTTATTATTTGAACCATAGTATTTTGTTAACTATATTCGAGGCAAAATCAGAGCTTCGGGGTTTTCTAAATGGAATTTGTTATAAGAAACTTGGGATTACATTAATGTCTTATTATTAAATTTCCAGTTTATTGAAAGGGTTGCTTAGAAAACTATTGGTAAAATTAACATCAAAGAATTGTCCCATAAAATATTTCAGAATCAACTAATAAACAGCGATTAAACAAGTGAGGAAGAGCTAAGTTCGGGTATAACCAAACATTTCCTACACTTGCAAGGATTAAAGCCAGGAAAAATACATAAAGTTTGTAAGATATAAGGGGTTTAGTGCAAATTTTTACCCTATTTTATTATATCTCACACATTGCCCAATATTTTCGGCCAAAAGTAAAYTAAAAGCACTAGGTCCACATATTCGTTACCTAGGRGCTTGAACAGTTTTGGTTCGGTTTGGACAWTTTTTATTWCTCAAAGGCACTATTCGTGCAAATTTTCATTCWAAWATATTAATTGCTTCTTGATTTKTATACTGGAAACTRAAARAACAAAATGGRATTTAAAATTGTGTTATATATGAGTAGTACGTACAATAAACTTATTGGAGGACAGGGCCAYGTCCAGCTTTCCAAACCTTTTTTCCCACAGGTTACTCTTGCCACTGCGATCCCCTGTGCCATGACCGGGTATAAAAATGGGATTTCGTCAGKAAGATTTCTAAACCTAAAATTATCTTCACTCTAAAACATACAGACAAAATATTAGTAAATATTCGCCGATATATATATATATATTTTTTTTAAGTATGACTGTGAGTGACAACTCTGCCAAATATCAAATCAACATAATCTTTAGTGGGAAAGAACAGAATCATTTTGACAGATCATTTGGGTCCAAGAAAATTGAAGGCAGGATTTGTTCCAAAATCCTAAAAAGAAAATTCGAAAAACAGCGTCGCGTTAAAGTCTGTGATACAATGATTTGCGATTGAAACGTATTGCTATAGGCGATTAATCTTGGATATCTGCTCACGACCCGGTAACAAAC
>NW_017537062.1:151861-158495 GCF_001853355.1 Bactrocera latifrons
CAAACTGAAATTGACACTCCGTGGAACCCGTTTTCAGTCGATCAAATGGATACAACAAAATTCGATGCAGGAGCTGCAGGCCATCATAAAAAGTGCTCATGAAAAGTGTTTCGAGAACTGGAAAAATCGTTGACATCAAGATATTATAYCATACTTTGAGAGCGAGAAAGCAAATACTGATGAATTTTTAAATATTTTGCTAACAAAAGTACAAATACAAATATTTCTCTGAAAATTTTGTCAGATAAGCCTGGTATTTTCAGAGAATATTCTGAATTATTTGTACCTTCGACATATATGATTATGCAACTTAAAAAAATTCTTAATATTAACTTTTCAATTTCAGATTATTATTTTTATCTTATAAGGCACATAAACTCATAAAATCCCATTGAAAATTTATTGAAACTTGATTTTTTTTCAAGTATTAGTTATGTTAGGATCAGTAACCTCATCAAGGCCGGATTATACTGGATAATTGATTCGCTATAATATTCTTCAATATAGAAGTTTATATGAATAACTGAAATAACCAATAGCTAAGCATAAAACATATTTAATCTTTAGTGATTTTATCAAAAAGAATCTAGTGAAATTATTCTGGAGAAATAAGCTTCCAGTTTTTTTAATTCCGGCTGAAAATATTAATTTTTTCTTCATAATCAATCTTGTTTTCTATAGTGCTAAGAATGTATTTACTTAATACCTTTTTCAATCTATAAGATTTTATACAATATATTAAAGTATAATAAGAATGCTTTTTAACTATTTTTTAAGTWTACTTGACTACCCTTTTTGATGCAAATTATTATCTTTTCAAGCATATCTCCTATAGAAAATAGTAATGAATAATCAAAAATATACGCACTTAGAATTCAAGAAAATACATAAAAATTTTGTTCAAGCATTTATCAAGAGACTTACAGCAAAACAAAAATTGTAATAATACATAATTGCAAGCACATTCTTTATGCCATTAAAGYCGCACACTGCCACATATAAACGCAAAAAAAAAAGGAAGGAAAATGAAAAATCCACTGTGGTTGATCATCAAACACAGATTTGAATCTTTCTAATCAAATGTAATGCTACAAGTAATGCGAGAAATTAGTTCAACATTATAAGCGGCGGCGTTAAATGAAATGAACATAAATTAAGGAAGTGCAAAAACTGCCAACTAACTAAATTAGGTGTGATTGGGAGTGTGAATATGTGTATGTATGTGAGTATGCATGAGTGAGTGTTTGTAAATCGTTAAAAYCATTTATTTACTTTCGCGTTTGCCTTACTTGTCAAATGTGCACGCCAACGACATAATCCCGCCACACAAGCGCACAGCAATGGGGGCGGCGCACATACACTCCCACAAGAAGAGGGGGTGTTGGTGCACGATGGCGCGACGTATRAAATAGGAAGTATGYAGCGRAAAAAGTCGGCAGYTGGCAGCAAATATGAAGCTGAATGTGTGTGTGGTTGTGTGTGGTCCCGTATACATTTCCAATTTCCGTAACAGCTTCCTGCCGCGCAACGCGCAAGCAACAAGAGAGCGAAGCACACGGAGCAGGGGGGGGTCGGTTAAACAGCCGCCTCACTTGTAAATGGCACATCTATTCAACGCGATTTTAATGCAAGTCATTGGCAGGCAGCTCCAGCTAGCAACTAGCAACTGACAGTTCTGGCAGTCAGCAGCCACTAAACTCAGCGCAAACAGGCGCGACTAGGCAGACAGGCCGTGAGTGCTCAGTGCCGAGCAGTCAGATAGTCATGCTGGCTGGCTGGTTGGTTGGTGGCTTCACGTGCGTATGAGTGGACGGACGCATGCACGAATAGACGGACGGACGCATGCACGAATAGACGGATGGACAGATGGGCTGTGAGTGTGGGCAACTAGCGGCAGCATCATTAACGGAACAGCCACACATGCACACATGCATTGCTACAACGAGTTGTGTGCCTGCGTGCGTACACGCTCTGAATGAGCTTTTTTTTTATTGCTTACAACAACAATAGCAGCAACAACACCGGGCATATACACTCGCAGCGTCGGCCATAATAATATGAACAGCGAATTACCGCAATTGTGCGGCTGATTTTCAACAAAGTGCCTGGTGGCGGCAGCTGCTGCAGCCGGCGGGAGCTCCTCCAAGTAGTGCGCCCACATCGGCACTGTRCTGCTGCGGGATGCGCTGCAGGTGGCGGCAGGCGTKGATGAGTACTGCTGATGTAGGCGCGTAAGTGGCAAAGTGGCGGCAACCCACGGTGTGTAGCAGGCAGCGGTGCGACGCGACGCCGATCCACATGTCGTTCAACACATTCGACAGCTGTGTGTGAGTGCAGGTTGTATATGTGTATGTGTAAGCTACAAAGTATGCCAAACGTAAGCATGCAGGTTTGCAAATTTGTTGTTATATTTATATATTTACTTTTGTATGTGGCAGTGTGTTGCAAGTTGTTGTTTTTTACCTTGTATACAACGTGCTTGTATGTAGATATAAACTAATTTATAGCTGTAAACTTATTTGTGTATATATTTTAGTTAGCCCTAACGCAGCAAAATGCGTGCAGAATTTAAAAAATCGTTATTTGTGCGCGCTTAGTTGCCCCCCACTCCCACTCACACGCACATAAKTGCTTACAACCGCAGCAACAGCATGGCTTACTTGAATATAGCATATATATCTGTGGCGGAAGTGCTTAGCACTTGTTGTTGTGTACAAACAAAAAAACGTTGAAAATTTTTGTTAAATATTTTGTGCTAAATATCTAAGCAATTGTTTGCTTGATTGCCGGGAGTGCCAATGATCCAACTGTTGGTGTCTCATTGCACAGAAAATATTTATAAAACTTTTTACAAACCAATATCACTTATAAAACGCACTTTTGAGTAAAAAAAATCGTAGATATTTAAAAAAAAAATATTTTTAAAAAAATTGTTGAAAAAATTTCAAAAACAGATTTTAAAAAATTCGAAAATTTCAAAAAAAAAAAATCGAGTTTAGAAATCGTAGTTAATTAAAAAATATATTAAAAAAACTTTTTTGAAAAAAAAGTCAAAAAATATTCAAAAAATCTTCAAAAAAATCGAAAAAATTTTAAAATACATATATCGAAAAAAGTTTTAAAGGATTTTAAAAAGCCAACTAAATACAAATGGAACAAAATTTTAATATTTCCACAAAAGTTGAACTTCCTCAAAGGCCTCAAGAAGCTCTTAAAGTCATCACACTGAACCGTTAGCTAAATATTTGCCTCTAAAAATAYCACTTTAATACAAAAAATTTACCAAACTTCATAAAAAAGCCGACGCCTTGCCTTTAAGTCAACCGCCTTCAATAAAGTTTAATTACCCATTTGGAGTTTCCAGCCGCTACTCCGCCGCTTCCAACGCTTATCGTATCTCTTCTTAACTCAAATTGTTTATAAAAATTTTGCTTATACTCAAAGTCAATTTGTTTGTGCCACATTTTCATTATTTATCATTTTGAAGTTCACACGCAAAGTCACGATGTAAAGCAAACACAGAAAATGGTCAACTAGACAGCCAACAACACAACGCTACACCACGCAAAGGCATCGGCACACAACAAAAACTCATAGTCGGTTTTACAACTTCACTACTAGCTTCTCACAGCAGCTTTTTCTCAAACAATTTTCCTACATTTTTACAACTTGCAAAACTATTTCTTCCGCTTGCACCAACCTCACACGAACGAATTCTGTAACTAAATGAATCTCAACGAATCGGCAATGATGCTGTGATGCTCGACGGTTGGCGCATTGATGATGAACGCCCGCGAGAGTGTGGTAAGTAAAGTCAGCAAGACAACAATAAAAACGCCAGCAGCCAGCAAATGTGATGGAGAGCGCACATAAACGCGAAGCAACAATGAAGCGACACTGTCGCGCCGGAAGTGTGCTGAAAAGAGYAGCGCACTTATTGAGTTTGAGAGCGGGTGAGAGCGCGAAAGCATCCGTCATGCTGTGTGCTGGCTCTGTAACGGAAGTGTGGTAAGTGTGGAAGTGTTGCAGCTTGCTGCCAGCATAGGGGATGCTGTGACTCAGTTCATCCATTTTGAAGCTGGAGAAATGCACAGTCAAGTGAATGAGTGAGCACACGTGGCAGGGAGGGAGTTGAGCAGCGAGTGAGTGCATCAGCGTTTGAGTCAATTTGTGAGTGTCAAATTTGAAGCTATACCTTGTAGGGTGGGGTTGTATAAGGTTGTATAGTTGCAGGTGATTGCTTTGTAATGCGATGAAGTGRGTGYCAGSTTGTTTCTTGGCTCTTGTCTGTTGTCTGTTGTCTTCGACGTTGACTTTGGAGCGAATTTTTTCGGCTTCGTTTGTGGATAAATATTTTAGTGGAAAATTGAGGCAATCATTCTTGATAAAATTAAATGAAATGATTGTATCTTTTTTATTTTTTTTGGTTATTCGCACAATATCTTCCATTAGAGATCGCTGGAGAACTGCTGGAGATCGCAAGCAACTCGAAAAATACTTGAAATTTTTTTTGAAAAATTTTACAGTTTTATTTTAAAATATCTGTAAGTATACTTTTGAAGTTGGCGCTCATGTTGTTTCCTTTAAGCACTCATTTATAGAAAAGGTCCAATGACCCAAACTAAGTCTTAAGCCATAAATCTGTTAAAGCAATGAAGCAAAATTCTCTCTAGTGTTTCAACCTTTGTCCCTTAAAAGGAACTGTCTCCGGAACAGAAGTCTTGATAGTAGTATATTTCACCTTACGATTAATAAAATTGTGTACCTCGCTGCGTGGATATCCACCGTACAAGGTCCGGGATCTCTGCAACTTGGGTTAGGCGATWCTTGCTTASGGCTAGTMGAGCAACCGAGTTATTATTTTKAAAGTCCAGAAAATYGGTTTAGTTTTTGTTCTCAWACTAGATCTGCTGTTTAAGGMGTTGCTGAAATGYTGAATAGGRTGGCTRCTCCTCATGGACCTAGTCACTGAATTCAATCTRTTATKGCAAAGAACCAAAACTGRTCTATGCGTSKCTCATTGGCCTACCAGACTAGCCTMACCTAACCTAACCTGAACTTTCATATTGGATTATGAAGACTAAGTACTTTTATTGCTCGTTTTTTTTAATTATAAAAGTGACAGATGTTAAAAATCGTAAAAATAACTGTAATTTAATAAAAAAAAAAAAAAAATGTAATTTAATAAAAAAAAAATATAATTCAATTTATAAGGAAGGAATGGTACAACAACTGATTATGAACTCGAAATGGTAGCCAGACTGTGATGGAGTTGCCATTAAGACCTAAAAAACCGTTTCTGCTACTGAACCAATTCTCGTTGTTCTTGTTGTTGATATCTGTGAACATTATTTCCCTGCAGCCACTTTTCTCAATTAAGAAATTTTCGAAAAATTGGCAAAAAATATGAAACATACTCTAATATTTATAGTGCAACAGGAAATCAAAAAAAAAAAAAAAATTAGAACAAACCAACTTTTGATAATCTCATCATCATTATACCACGTAATCAACCCTTAAAAGCTCATCACTCCTCCCAGCCGCCGCTGAAACTCATTTGTGACACGTGTGCTGTCATAATTTTAATTAGCCACCTTTTGCATATTTGAGCAGCTYATCCAGAGAGCTTTTACTCAACCGGACTACACACAAACGCACTCACGAGTGGCTGCAACAAAATTTACACTCACTCACTTTACACGCTCGAGTTGGCAATTAAATAAGCATCATTACACGTTCTACACACGCCCACTCACCCAATGACCCAAACTACTTRCGCGCAGCCAGGGGCTGAGTTASGGGGGTGACTTGGCCAGCCGAAGGCAACATTTGCCCGACTTTTCGAACTAGTCACATGCGRCACGAGCYCAACGACTTKCTGTGCACACGATGCCGTGGCGTCTGTGTTTGACAGTTCGGCACGCATTGCAAGGCTACTGACCTCGACACCACTACAAGCAGCCGCATRTATGTGGGAGACAGCTATATACGCATAGTTAGGGTGTGGGAGAGAGAGGGCGCACACAAGCTTATATTGTGGCATGCATTCATTTGCGATTTATTGCAGGCSATGGTAGTAGTAATACGAGCGTGTAAACGAGCGCAACTATGCAGTTGATGCTGYTAATGATGACAAGCGCTAGTCACGATGATGCCGATGATGCTGCTGATGAAGTTGGTGATTATGATTGCGTGGCTGCTTATGAAGGTGATGATGTTAATTTACATTGTTTTGCACGTGTTCGGGCTGCAATTTGGCATTTCGGCAAGATTATGCTTCCTTGCGGGGAAGCGCGTATATATATATATGTATGCAACTGTGTAGCCACTCAGTTGTAGTAAGCCACAGCTATTACCAGTGAGCGACTTGATACTGTTAATTTTCATTAAAATGCCAACAGCTTGCTATCATGCTTAGAATTCCGATGCGGCTTATGTTAAAATCAAAATTAATGCACGCCTGTATGTGTGTGTGTAAATGTATTTGGATAGTTAGCAAATTTTAGCAGCATAATCAACGATTTGTACGTGAGTAAGTGAGCAAGGAGGCGAAATATTAAAATCCGAGCTATTTAAAAATGATTAAAACATATGTATTAGGAGTAATCCATGCTCTAAGTAAACTTCAATTTAG
>NW_017537062.1:159782-194854 GCF_001853355.1 Bactrocera latifrons
CAACTAGCGAAAATACCGCAAGACTTTTTTGGCAACCAACATCGGTCAATATGTGAGATATGTAATTGATATTTAGAGAGAATCCTTTCTTGAAGGTAGTAAGTCTGTGCCTTGCCAACGACTTGAATCGGGCCAATACTACCCAAACAAAGAACTTGTCTCGCATTTTGTATTTCTAAATAAAATTCGTGTGTGGAGGAATCTTTGTTTTTGCTGGAAAAGGCCTACGAGTGGTGTAAAGCCTTTTAAGCCGATCGAGATATCCTTGAAGACATACCTCGTTCTGGACGACCTTCGACCTCTTCAGACGGTGCTTGAAAGTCGCCAGACAAGTGTTTGAGAGATGCAAGAGAGCCAGAGAGAGAAAAAAAAAAAACACGTCAAACCGCTTAAAAATCTTTGTTTGTTTTCGATATTCGTGGTTTGGAGCATCACGAATTTGTTTCAGAGTGTCAGACGATCAATAAGGAGTTATTTGGCCGTATTGAAGCGTTCATGGATTTAACACTATGATAATGCACCATCGCATTGAGCCACAATATGATCGAATTTAAAGGCAAAAACACAATAAATACCATTGATCAACCACCGTGTTAACAGATTTGGCTTCGTATGATTTTTTATTGGTCCCCAATATAAAATAGCCGCTACGTGGAACCGSTTTTTAAGTTGAAGGGATAAAACAAAACTCGATGAAAAAATGTATTACATGTGGTGGAGATTATATATATTATATATACATAGAAGGGTAAAGCCGGATGTATTCTTACTCGACAGATTCTCTTAGTGAAGCCTTTGCACTAGAGGCAAATGAGAAAAATATGGTATCTGCAAGGTCGGCAAATAGTAAAATTCAAACTGGCAGATTGCTAAATTGTTTTTATAGCATGTCTTTTGTAAGTATAACTATAAAGCAATTTAAGAATAGTTTGACTCTTTTTTTTTTTTTGAACAAGAAAAAAATTAACTTCGGCTGCAGCGAAATTAATGTACAGGTGAATTTCTTTTAGAAACWATGTGGTCAGTTTATACGGAAGCTATATGCTATAGTAATCCGATCTAAACAATTTCTTCGGAGATTATGTTATTACCTTAAGTAGTAACACATGTCAAATTTCRTGAAGATAYYACGWMAAATGCGAGAYTTTTCCATACAAGCTTCTGATTCCAATCGTTCGGTTTGTATGGCAGCTATGTGCTATACTAAGCCTATCTGAAAAATTTCTTCGGGGATTACATTGTGAATATATCACGTTAAATGCGAGAGTTTTCCATACAAGCTTCTGATTTCGATCGTTCGGTTTGTATGGCAGCTATATGCTATAGTTGATAGATCTGAACAATTTCTGCGGATATTACATCTTTATCTTAGAAAATAATCTGTGCCAACTTTTGTGAGGATACATTGACAAATGCGAAAGTTTTCCAGCTCTTAATTCCGATCGTTCAGTTTGTATAGCAGCTATATGTTATAATTGTTCGATATCGTCAGTTCTGACAAATGAGCAGCTTCTTGAAGAGAAAATGACGTCTGATAAGTTTCAAAACGGTATCTTAAAAACTGAGGGACTAGTTCGTATATTTACATACAGACGGACAGACAGACATGACTAAATCGACTMAGCTCAACATACTAATAATTTATAAATATGCTGTAAAGGGTCTCCGACGCTTCCTTCTAGGTGTTACAAACTTCGTGATAAGTTTAATATACCCCGTTCAGGGTATATATATGTTGGAGGAAATTTGCGGTTGCTTTTTCCTTCGTATTCAAAAACAAAGTAAACAGTTTCCAGAATAAGATTAATTTAGTGAGCTTTTCTAACATTTTTTTGTTTATTCTTATTTATACTTTAGCCTCCAAGTAATTAAGTTTATGCTTAACTCCCTTGGGTGACGTTTAAAGCCAAGTTTGSTAAAAATATTTGCGGAATTTTAAAATCTCTGGAATATGGAAACGTAAGCATATATATTTAGTGACTTAGCAGACCCATATAAATATACACCCACATGTGTGCACCTTTCACAGCGTTCCTTGACCCAGCTTTCAGCGCAAAATGCATGCACATTCATCTTGCTCTTCTATGCTTTTGTCAGTAAATTACGTGCTTGCCACAAACTGAAGCATGCAACAACAATAAACAGTTACATAAACTTTTGCAACTTGAAGGCGTACATTTGTATTTCTATATCAATTTGTTCATATGTGCACWTTTCTTTGTATGTGGTGTGTATATGTGTGATGGCAAGCAAAGAAGCTGGCTGCCTTGGCCTGATGTGCTTTTCGTGGCAGCTACGCTTTTGTGCGCTTTTTCATACAAATGCCACTTTCATTTGAGTAAAGAGACAAGCCAAGCAGACACATGCATATCTATATGTGTATGTTTGTGTGAGATCCACTCCACGCAGCAAAAGGAAAAGGTGAATGAAAGCAAAGAAAAATAATCATTTATGTGCGACTATGGAGCKTGAAACTTTTTATACTGCATGTGTGTGTGTTCGTGTGAGTGTGTGTGCGTGGGTCCAACGTTGACACAGCATCAGCAGTAATTGTTGTCTCCGTTATTGTTGTGCCACGCATATCCTTGCGATATTTGCCTTTAAGCAAGCAAACCATAAAAAGCTTACCATAGTTCCTTTACACACCTACACACACATACACACTAACCCGCACAGTTATGAAATAMAGCATTGTTGCATCTCTCCACTCGCTTACTTCAAGGTAATTGCACTTAATGTTTGCATAACTTTTGCGCCC
The DNA here is from genome assembly GCF_001853355.1 of Bactrocera latifrons. NCBI lineage: Eukaryota > Metazoa > Arthropoda > Insecta > Diptera > Tephritidae > Bactrocera > Bactrocera latifrons. Next base: position 162,541 of record NW_017537062.1, read on the forward strand.
TTTCTCGCACATTCTGCTTGTCCTAAAAACCTACTTTTAGGCGCGCACGCTCTTTTCTAAAATGCCAATATGCGTTAAATTAAACGAAAAAAATATTATGACCTCTCAGTAATAAAMAATAACAATCATTTGCACACTTCAGTGTAGAAGATTACAATCTCATCAACATTTTAACAGACATTTAGTGACAACGTGGCAACCCTAATCAGACAGTGCCTCAAACTGAGMTCAGCGCTTCAACTGCGCAACATTTGCGTGTGTAAACAATTATCTGCCAACAAAAGTGTGTCGCAAGCACAAAAGAATATGTGTCATAAAAACGTAAAAGCAGTCGAGCTACTCACACGCAGTTTGCTTAAGCGCCTTAATGTAGGCAAATCTTTTTATTTGTATACTCAGTGTGGCAAATTAAATATTTGCTGTGAAAATTGTTTGTAATAAAAGTGTATGAAAGTAAACGCAGTGGATGGTGTAAGCAGACAAGCACAGGCTTAAAATGGGCACTCGCGCCTTAAGGTATGCTTGGCGAAGATTTGTTTTGCTTGACAACAAGTTTACTTTCAWATTTTTAAATAAAATCATATATATATGTTGAGGTAATAAATATCACTTACCGCAAGATTGACTGCTAGAGAACTGAAAATAAATCAAAAAGAAGCGTTTATTAATTTTTTGCAATAAAAAAATTATTCATGTATTCTAATCCAGAAATAAAAACGAAACTTATCTTTTCTGTTTTTTTTTCAAAGTTTAACTGTTCATGTCAAAAAGATTATTTTTCAAAATTGMAATTATTTTCGGAGATTTKCTAAGTGTTTTGTGGACTCGGCGTCCAAACTGCTTCAGCCGATATTGGAATTGATGAAATTTATGCAGCGTCCTCTTTACAGACTTGATAATTTCTGGAGTTATCCACATCTCCAAATTTCAGTTTTTACTACTTTTCAAAAATTCAAAATAATCGATTTGTTTAAATAGTATAAACTGAAATTTGGGGTTATGGAAAAAAATAGTAAAAAGAGTCAAAAATAGTTTATTTTTTCAGGTATTCAGCTTTTCTATAGGACTACACTTTATTCGACATATCGTCATCTAAAATCCAAAAATATAAATTTTTTCATTGACCATTAATTAGCAGACCGCTCACCAAAAATTAATGGTTAACATTAAAAATAGAAAGACATGGCGGTACATGTGGCTCTATTAACCTAAAAGGCATTAATAGATAGTATTTTTTTAGTAAAGTTTTATAGGTGAAAGAAGACCCACCAATAAAAATTTAATCGAAAGTTAAATAGCTTGAACTTGGTAACACCCTTTCTGGTGATAGATAAAATGTTTGACTATACGCCGTAGGTTCACAATACCCATCGAGGTGTGTAATAAAGGTTTCACTGACATGATTGTTCTTATGCAGGAAATATTAAATTATAGGATTGTTTTCTGTTATGGAAGAGCTTTCCTATTGTCATGGGCGAGCTTACAACTTATTATTCTCCATAAAGGAAAATAAAATCCTACTAATACTATATATTACTAGATCAAATTTAAACCGGACTGCGCATCAAAAGGTATCAATAAAACTTTTTTTTTTTTATCCAACTATCGAATATCTTATCACTCAATAAAATTGTATATTTCGAACTTCACTTAAGCCCAGTAAGTCTGGTTTTGAAAATACTTAAAGCAGACAAGAACATATGTTTTAAGGCACTTCAAAAAGAAATTAACTAGGCAAGTGAGGAAGCTTTTTGTTCTTCAATGTGTTAATTTTAGATATTTCAGTAGAACTTGKCTCATAAGATTAGATTAGTATATGKTAAGAGGTCGATTCTAAMAGGCTGCTCATTTGAACAGCTTTGAACGCTGGTCCGTTTKGGTACCTACAACTCCTATATAATAATTATTATACCCTCAAATGACAACAAAGCGCTTCGAAGCTACCACAAGTATGTTAAAACCGGTAATGTGTCCTGTATCGACGAAATTAAGACCGTCCGGATGTTTCAACCTCGGTCTTGMAAAGGCTGGGCATTGGAAAAGTAAATGTCTGCATGTTTCCACCTTACATTTTTATACCCCGAACAGGSTATATTAAGTTTGTCACGAAGTTTGTAACAACCAGAAGGAAGCGTCGGAAACCCCTTCAAAGTATGTACATAAATGATCAGTCTGTTGAGCTGAGTTAATTTAGCCATGTCCGTCTGTCCGTCTGTATATAAACGAACTAGTCCCTCAGTTTTGAAGTAATCGTTTTGAAATTTTGCAAACTTAATTTTTTCTTCAAGGAGYTGCCCATTTGTCAGAACTGTCGATATCGTACTACTATAACATATAGCTGCCATACAAACTGAACGATCGKAATCAAGTTCATGTATGGAAAACTTTCACATTTGTCAATGTATCCTCAAAAAAGTTGGCACAGATTATTTTCTAAGATAAAAACGTAATATCTGCAGAAATTGTTCAGATCGATTAACTATAGCATATAGCTGCCATACAAACCGAACGATCGGAATCAGAAGCTTGTATGGAAAACTCTCGCATTTGTCGTGGTATCTTCACGAAATTCGAGATCCATTACTGCTTAAGGTAATAACATAATCTCCACAAAAATTGTTTATATCGGATTACTATAGCATATAGCTTCCATACAAACTGGACACATTGTAACTAAAAGAAGTACACCTGCGAAGGGTATATTAACTTCGGTTAGCTTTGCTAAGGCCAATTAATTCTGTAGTTCTCCGGCATTTTATTCAAGGCTAAACAGCTTTCATAATCGCAAAGGAGCGGGTCGCCAACCAAAATCTGCTAAGCGCGATCAATATTAACCAAAACCTTTATTACAACATTAACTAAAACTTTTACCAAAACATTAACCAAAACTTTAACCAAAACATTAATAGAAACATTAACCAAAATGAGCCGATTATTGAGAAATGGTGAGATCCTCTGCTCTTTTTAACACACCGATTTTAGATTTATTTTATTACTTTTTGTAGTTCTGTTGGTCTGCYGAAATCTATCCTAGGCCAAAAAGGCTGTCGCAATCACTTAGGCGCAGGTCGTCGACCAATACCTGGTAAGCGCAAACGAGATCAATTTATCCAATGCTAGAACGCAAGATRYCAATGGCGATCCAACTATTTCTCATGCCAATGTTACTTGCGTGTTTGGAAAATTTTCCATAATCTAGTAGGATTTCTCACATATTTCAACTGTTTCATTTATGTGCGATTGGCTCTCGCTAATAAAATAAATTCAAATAATGCGGAATACTTCACATTGACAATAGTTTGTCTGAGACGTTCCACCGCTCAGACGGACGCTAAGAATTTTACGATTATCTGTGCTATACTTTTCTTCTGTTTGTAATGTATGCATCGAAGCAASCTTCGTAAAGAAAGCACTCAGAAATGGAAAGGCAACTAAGCACCTCGCTCAGAYTTTTCTTTGAAATATTTACAGTTCTGTAGCTAAATAAACAGTTCGCTAACTGCAAAAAGACACATTTGCTATAATCTTAATAAATTCAATAAACTTTCCTAAATAGAGGGCAACTTTAATCAAAACCTATTTGGTTTATTACTGTTTACTTTAACCGTAAAATCATACCCTCTGCTTTGCAAACATATTTGCTGCTCTAARTTTTCACACAGCTGTCTTTATTGTTGTGGCAAACACACAATATTGTAAATGAACGCATTTAACTAGCCACCCCTCAACAACTCTACTTCACTCTCATTCTTTGCCAGAAATACGTATTTATACGAAGACATCAACTCATAAAGGTCTCATCGTCGAATTTAAAGCTCTAGGCACAAATTGCTACAACAACTGATGACTTTTAATTATTACATTCGCACTTTGAAGTCCGCAAAATTGGCACAAAAGGCGCAAAAGGACCTTCATAAAATAAATTGTAAACATGCAATTTCCAAAGCTACATACACTACTCGTTTTCTTCACTGCTTTGTATGATCGCCCAGCCAATTCGCCGACTTACAATGCTTTCGGTGGACCCACTGTGTCTCGCATAGTCGTCGCAGGCATTATTGTTATGCGAGCAACTCGTGTACATTCATTCATTCATTCATCCATCCATTCATTCACCCATTGTACGTTTACTGTAAACAATTCAGTTGGCTTTCCATTATAGTTCCGCTTYTTGCTCTACTTTGCTTGAGCCACACTTGCGCGTCCAGCGCCGAACRCTCACAACAGTGCGAACTTACTCAAAAATTCATTTAAACTGATAATAAATTTGTTTCTGCAAAACAATTTAAAACTTTGTTCATTTATAAGTAATGAGCGGACAGACGGCAAAGCTAAGGAACCACACACGCACACAGCAGAGTTGTTAGTTATGGTTGTTGCTGTGTGTTTCTTGGGTTGTTGGGTTGTGTGCGAAGCGATGCGGGTCAGTCATAAATGTAATGCAATTTGTAAATATGTGTATGTTTGTGTATATTTTGTATTGTGAGTGAGCGCAAAGCAATTGCAACCGGCTCCAAGAAGTCGGCTAAGAGCTAACACTAAATGTATATCTACAAACATAGGTAAACAGTAGTTTAAAAAAAATGCTTTATATGCTTAAAATGTGCTTTTTTCGAGTATTTTTTCATAATTTTTCAAAAACTACTCTTTGCTTAAGCTTAAAGCCTAAGTAATCAAAGTTTAAATGTACATTGATAGTTGGTTTGACAGCTAATAGCTCGAAAATTTCTTTAAGCAATCCTACACCTCCACAAAAAGCACCCTATACCACTATTTATACTAAAATATGTTCTATATACATTTAAAAATTAACTTAAGCTGGATTTTACTTGCCAACTTATTAACAGATGTGGCAAATGTCAACGGAGCTAAGTAAACCGTAAGTTCTCTAAGAAAGTTACATAAAACTTTTCATCAATAACTTCATAACAACGATAAAGGCGCATACTAGAATGACTATACTAATATTTTTTTATACAAAAATTGTATAATTATTCCATTTTGCCAAATATAAGCCTTCTAGCCCTCGCCACTGCGCTGGTCACTTAGATTGAACACACTTAGATTGAAAAAAAAAACTTCGACAACTACTAGTCTTGAGTTGAATTTCATACGTGAAAGTGCCATGAAACTACTTTAAAGCGTTATAATCACTTTCTAGTCTACCTCCTTTTGCTAATGTCAGCTAAACTAATTTATACCGGTTGTTTGTTCGTTTCGCCCTTTTCTCAAAAAAGTTGATACGGTCTTCTCAAAGTATTGGAAATATGAGTCATCTTATGCAATTTTAAAATTAATTTTTCACGGTTGAAACAGAAAGGCTTTGACTATCTTCGACTAAAATATATATTCGAGTACCTAGCTGAGCTATTCAAATCAACCACCGACAATTCAATATGAGAAAATAAGATCGAGTTTGAAGATATTGTATCGCTTTAGGGTCTTAGAATATTTGAGATGAATGCCATTGATGCTTGCATCCGAATTTCACAACGTTTAGAAATAAACTGTCATTCCAACTGTCATTTAATGAAGTATGTCTAAGTAATAATGTACAATCTACCCTATTGAAGACTAAATTGTACTGAATTTTCACAGTTAAGAGAAAATGATAATATCTGACTCGAAAGGCCCTTTGGGGTTTTTACTGAGTAGTGTTCTTAAGATATGAATATGAGTGATTTTGGTTTTTTTTTTTTTTTTTTTTTTTTTTTTTTTTTTTTTTTTTTTTTTTTTTTTTTTTTTNTTTTCGTTTTTTTTTTTTGGATTTTTTTTTTTTTGGATGGAAAAACGCCTTAAGCCAATACAGAGCAATGAACAGAATACATGAAAGAGACGGACTTAGCTGAAACGTCTCGCATAAGCGACTTGTTTATATTTTTTTTAATTTAAAAGTAAGTAAAACTGCGCAAAATGCTTGCTTGCTTGTTGTTTTTATAAATTTTTATTTTATTTTATTTGTATACAATTATTTACTATCGCCTTCGAAATAGGCTAACGAACCAATATAATCGTGCCAAAGGAAATCCAATTTGGTTAAGTTGGATCTCAGTACCTTCAGCTAATTTTGATTTTTTTTGTTTTCGACTAATTTTCAGCTATATTGCTTAACAGTTTTGATGTCATGATCATAAGCCCAAGTCTTGTTATAATAATGAAGCGTTTGATTAGCATAGCATCCTCAGCTACTTTTGCGACTTGATGTCGTTTTTCAAAAAAATTCAGGACATTTGGTTCGAGTTTAGCATTGTTAAGCTTCATACCCGAAATATTAACCGAAACATTAAATAAAATATTAACCAAACCAAGCCATTAACGAAAGCATTAGCTAAAATATTAGTTGAAAGTTCAACCAAAGTGTGCCGATCCAAGTRATACGTTTAGACACTCTATATTTCTGAAGCTAACAAGACGATTTTCAAATTACTTTATTACCTATTTTAGAATAAATTGAATTCCAGACCAATTTCATCATTTTTGAAAGCTTTACTTGTTGATTAAATCTAAATATTGTCCAATTTAAGGTGAACTCTTTGCGTAGCTTGAGTATTTCGGACAATTAGTCATGATAAAATATCGSTCATATTTTAATCCAATATAAAATGTAAATAAACGTTTAAATCATAATTGTGTCGTTCGTAGCATCAAGGTCTCTGAAGCTCAATATTTTATGTATTGAGGCATAAGAAACAGTTAATTTAAAAAAGGGAATATTTTTTAGCGAAAAATTTAAGATCAAAAAATTATGTATAGACAATTAATGAGTTTGGCAGACTATTCGGTACAAAGTCAACTGGAAGTTCGAAAATCTTTCTATTAGGTATATGGGTGCTAAGGGAAGTATTGACCCGACTACAAACATTTTTGACGTATGTGTATTTGAAATATGGATAAATTTACTTTGTATTGCGTATAATTATTTGTTTATATGGTATTATAATTTATTATTTATATAAAAAATGCAGTTTATTTACATATTCAAAAAAAAAAAAAAAAAAATTTGTCAAAGTAAATTTCTGCACCGCCAGCTGAGGCATAGACGCCACACTTCCCCGCACTTATTTAAACTTTCCCACAACACATTTACCACAATACCCAACTAATCACATTTTGTACCAAGAAAATAACAAAAACAAAAATTATCTCAAAATCCGCATACGCCACGTTGCACCGCCCTAAATGTACACGGCACACACACAAGTCAACGAAAAAATGCTTATGCAGTTTGTTTGCTGTCCCCAGCGCCCAAGCGTGGTCACACTTTAATCTACTTGCAGCGGCGKTTTTKGTCTTCTCCCCAYYTTCGCTTGCGCACGGCTTTCGTTTCSGMTTTAATATGCATGTTTAGACAAGTCCATCAACGCAACTACCTTTTTAACAGCGCGCACAACACGCCTACGCAGCTTTGGCTAACTAGCCCCCAGCGCTGCTGCTTCCTTGTCCCCAAATTGCCTGTTTTCCTGTCACCTTCTCTCCCGTCAGCGCCTTCTAGCGCCTCTCCGTTCGCCGTTCACAGTTGTGCTCACCGTTTTGTCATTAAATTTAATGCATATAATATTGGCTAATGATGTTTACAGTGGGGATTAGGTGAGCATTAAAACTGCCATGGAATGCCACAGTGGCCACCTGCGGTGCGGTTATGCTGCGCCGCGCCACATTGCTACACAYTGTGGCAACTTTGGARCCACGATTACTGAGCATATGCCATTTTGTTTTGTATAGTCAACAGCTGCTCGACTTTAGTGGCGCACTGTAAGTTGCTGTTACTACACTCATTATTATTGTTGTTGATGTTCTTGGTGTTGTTGTTGATGAAAGTGTTGTAGCGCGGAAATTGCGACATAACCGTTTGTACGTTGCGGTTGTTGGCGTCCTTTGTTGTTGCCAGCACACATACATATGCACACCCACACACACATACACCCCACCTATAGCTCACACTTCCTTCCGCCATGCGGGGTATCGCCGCAGCTATATCGTCACATGTTGTTGCTGTCTGTCATAAAAGTGGTGCCAAGAAAGATGGCGTCCAGCGTCCGTATCAGCGCAGCAACCACAATGGCAGCCAGTCACACCATTAACAGCTTCACCATTATCATCGACACCGCTATCGTCATCGTCATCGTCATCGCCTTCTGCTTGGCTTTTGGCTGTGCTCATCACAATACCGTTGACGCTCTTTTTTTCCTGCGTTGTTAGTGTTGTCTTAATTGTTTGGCTTTGCCCGACTTCCTGCCGCTCCCGCTGTTTCCTGCTGGAGCTCGTATCATATTACGTGTATTTTAATTGTTGTTGCCCACTGCTTGCTTTGCCGCATTTGCCGTGTGATGCTTAATTCTTTGTGTTTGCTTCGCATTTCCTCCTTTTTATTTGTTTTTGATTTCTTCTTGCTATTAAATATCTACCTATAGTTTTTGGTTTAATTTTCCTTTGCTTTTGTTTTCCGCTAACAGTTACCTCATATAAATATATACAATATACTATATATTTATGTATATGGTCCCTAATTTTTATATGTATATATTATATAAGTATATAAGTATATAAGTGACACTAGGCTCTCACGTCACTGTTGACAGTCATAACTTTGAAGTCCTAGATAATTTCGTCTATCTTGGAACCAGCATAAACACCACCAACAATGTCAGCCTCGAAATCCAACGCAGGATAACTGTTGCCAACAGATGCTACTTCGGACTGAGTAGGTAATTGAGAAGCAAAGTCCTCTCGCAACAAACAAAAACCAAACTGTATAAGTCACTCATAATACCCGTCYTGCTATATGGTGCAGAGGCTTGGAGTATGAGTCGACGTTGCGAGTTCTCGAGAGAAAAGTTCTGCGAAAGATTTATGGTCCTTTGCGAAATATCGTATTCGATGGAATGAGATATATGACAGCATTGACATAGTTCAGCGAATTAAAGCCGCTGTCTACGCTGGCTAGGTCATATTGTCCGAATGGACGAAAACACTCCAGCTCTGAAAGTATTCGACGCTGTATTCGACGCTGTACCCGCCGGGGGAAGCAGAGGAAGAGAAAGACCTCCACTCCGTTGGAAGGACCAGGTGGAGAAGGACCTGGCTATGCTTGGAATATCTAATTGGCGCCACATGGCGAAAAGAAGGAACGACTGGCGCGCTGTTGTTAACTCGGCTATAATCGCGTAAGCGGTGTCCACGCCAACTAAGAAGAAGTTATATTGTATAACTTAAGAGATGTGAACGACCAACCGATCAAATTTCGTCCGGACAAAAATAAAACTACGTGACATGTTTGGAGCGCCATTCGATTGTGTAAGAAATCTATGTCTCTTCGCCAGTACCGATACTCTTGTTCACAGCTACATTGTCAAACAGCTCTCTCTCTCTCGACCTYTACTCGACTTCGTTTTAGCAAAATATTCAGGTMTTTTGAACTAATCCAGCATTAACASGYTTCATACMSGCAACATWGACGAAAAAATTAACCAAAYGTTGGGCTCTTCTGTTATCYTTTAAYGGCAACATGACTATTTAAAAGCACTYATTTGTTATGTCCTATATCGATCTTATCGCCATTAACTGAGGTGTTTGGACGACTCGATCTTACTTTATAACTGATTTCACGATCTTGGTATATGCTTTGTATTTGGGTGACATTTGTGTTCGCGATAGAGTAGACTCCCCAAAACTTCTGCAATATTTTCAACAACTTTGTAACCATTATTTGATTGGAAATGTAACACTTAAAAAACATTTTCTTTCTGTGATAARAATCGCCAGACAAGTCTYCGTAAACAAACAGCTGTCAAGCACACATATGGTGATAAAACTTCATATGAACGAAAAAAAATTGTTTATCTATTCGGCGCACATTTGTAACGGACCAGTCCGTGTCAAATTTGATCAAATCGAATATATAGTTTAGACTAATGTGAGCTTGTGTTAAAATTATCCAAGAAAAAAGTGTTTACAAAAGTAATTTTACTATACTCGATTGTTACACGAAAATATACCAATTATATTTATATGTGGTATTAATCAAGTGTCTTCGAAAAATATATGAAAACGTTTTTAAGCATTTGGTATAAATTCGAGGTATTCTCATTAAGTACCGACAGCTTTACTCGTTCGTTATGAGACCGATTCTTATAAAATCTAAACATCCATAGGTCCGTTCTTAAATATACCATCATCGTAAGCTTTTTACGCATATTAGCGCAGTATTGTTCGATTCACTACTCTCCAAAACTTGACGAATCGAATATAGCTTATATTGTTCTTCGCTCGGCTCTTGAGAAAACAATCTACCGATGCGATAATACGAGCACTTCGACTGGTAACTGGCGACCGGCCCAAAACGTGAAATTATTTGCCCCCGAAGTGTTTTCTCAATAAATCCATTAATTGATGGRATGTATGGGAAGTGGTGCAGTCTTGTGGAAAACAAATGTTCCCAAAGTCACGAGCTTCAATTTCAAGTATGAAATAGTCGGTTATTATTGTTAATTGGCGGTTACGTTCTTACCGGCATCATTTTTTGAAGAAATATGAACCGATGATTTCGCCGGCCAACAAACCACACCAAAACGTTGTTTTCCTGGATGATGGCAGCCCTTGAATCTCTACAGGTTGCTCTTGTTACATTTGCTTGTTTACATACCTATTGACCCGGAAATGGATCTCATCGTTGTACAAAATTTGGTTTGAGAACGTCGGATATTCTTGAGATTTTTCAAGAGCCCATAAAGCAAACCAATGCCGGTTGGGAAGATCGAGCGGCTTCAGTTCTTRTACAAGCTGTATTTTGTACGTTTTCAATCTCGTTTCAGACTCGACGTAAAATGTGCCAAGTCGTTCCATACGTCAGTCCGAGTTGTTGCGAACTGCACCGAATCGACGCTCCACGGTCTTTATGTACTGTATGCTGAACGTGGTCTATTCTGTCGAATATTATCCAATAATGAGTTCTGGGTCTGAAGATAGATGATGGTGTTGCGAATTGTATGCTCAGTATATTGATTGTGTTGACCATAAGTGGAGCAAAGCGCGTGAAACACATTCTTTACGGAACATTAATTTTCCTAATAAAGTTGAATGATTTGTAAAGGTAGGTCACGTAGTCGTATGTATATACGACTTCCTCAAGCTTTGCCTAAAAAAGGCTTTTGTAATGTGTGTTTTTTGTATTTATTTAACTCTACTTGGATCAGCCGTTGCAAGGCCAAACTAATRAATAGTTAATTACATTCCTGTTGGGATCTCTTAACTAGACTTCAACGCTTGAACTGGACCTGGACGTGAACTTGGACTGATAAGTAAATTTTCAATTATGAACCAGGAATAGTATAATGGCATAGTTCGATATTTTTGAGTAACTAAAATAAGCATGGTAGTTTTGCTTTGCTAAGTTACTATCGAGTTCTTCGAAGAGAGCCATTTATACTGTGCTGGAATCATTATGAAATGGGTGTACGATAAACTAGTACACAAATTACTGTTATCAAAATATCTGAAGCAGCGAACGAAATAAAGACGCAGAAATCGTGCCAACCGTCTTCAAATCTTACGCTTGCTTAMACACGTTAGCTTTGAGATGCTCAATATACTGGTTGGTTCAATATAAATTCCTTACAATAGATTTGAAAGCCATTTTGAAAAAAATTGAAAATGTCCCGAAACTAACGTAAGATGTTGAAAGGAGTAACAAAAAGAAAATCAGAAGAATGGGAAATAAGATGTGGAATTGTCCTAAAGTCGGTGGAACTTTGAAAAAATGCAACGCTTACTTATATAAGGAGACAATCGGGCAAAACTTTATTAAAATTCAAAGTAGAAAACATCTATTATTATTATTTTCTCATGCTAAAGTGATAATATAAGCAAACACTTAACATCGTTTACGAACTGAAAAGTCTTCCATTATGACAAAATCTTTTTAATATGATGATAAAGAAGCCTTTATCCTATGAAATCGTAGGCATAATAAAGTTACTGATTAGAACCATACTATTTTCTTGCTGTCCCCTTTTTCCAAATTTTATTCCTAGTGCAGTATGGAGTTTTTGGTAGTCTACTTCATTCTTGGATATTGTTATCCTAATATCCAAATTTTCATTGTATAGACAAGCTCTTGGCTTCGCCTGGGACAGAGAAATTTTAGTCAAAGTTGCAATGATTGCTGAGGAATTGAGYTAAATAGCTTGATAATTCAATATTATCGATAAGAATATTCTTTCTGTTGGAACTTCATATTGAGTTTTTTTCAGAAATTCTTACGGTTCTCTCCGAAAATTTTGTGCGGAACTTAAATGCTCTATGATATTCCATTTTCCATGAAATTCGACATGTCTGCGTCCACTATTTGAAGAAGTTAAACGATTTTAGTGACTATAAGCATACCTGGTTTTGAGTTATACGTTACAAGGACAACGAGCGAACCTCTACTAGGTCATTCACATATACATAAGTAACAACTCTTTCTTTTTATATATTTAAAGTTATGACTTCCTTGTGGCAAGTCTATTCATTACAAAGATATCTGAATATTTGCCAACGTCAGGCGTACCGTTATACTATAATATTCATATAAGCTTATTAGGTATWTATGACAACGAAATTTATTACCCGCTTTAATTGCAGAAATCCAGCTAAGAGTTGCAGAGAATTAATCACACCTGTCCACAAGGAAATCCCCAGGACCGGGCATATACGGATGCTACAAGCACACATACACGCACACGCATATGCACTGATAACTGCGTTAAAATTACAAAATTTGCAAAGGAAGACATGGATCCTAAGGTAGGATCCTACGAGCTCAACAAATTGCAGTGCGACGAGTGTTTGCGGCAGGCAAGCAGGCAGGCAGTTATTAAGCCACTTAGTTGAATATGCACACACACAAGTGCATGAATGCGTGCTACATAGTTTTGTATGTGTGTGAGTTSTGTGCAGGCAATAAGCAGCGTAGCATAAAAATTTTATACTTCATTAAAGCTAAACTACGCCAGCGAGTTGCCGAGGCACACACACACAGGGGACAAATAACGGCATGTAGGCATGTGTAAATACTTTGGCTGTCATGAGTTTATAGGTTTAAATAATTAAAATGTACACACAAGCGCCGTTTAAGTATGTCAATCTGTCTTTTGCGTGTATTGGTGCATGCCACAAATATGTATATATATATATATGCACATACATATTATATATATATATGTATGTGTGTGTGTGTAAATTGATGGGTGTGCGTGTGGTGTCATAAAACGCCAAATTTTCACTAATTTATTCATTAACTCGTTACGGCCATAAACAAGACAAAGTTTTGCGTCACCAATACAGTCAAGTGGAGCATATGTGCGTGCGACGTTTAGCCATTTATGCAGTTATGGTTTATATATTCAACCAAAGTACGGGATATTTTAGATGTTTATATGCAGTATATAATATACTATACATACATATATGTATGTTGTCACCTAAAACGCAAAACAACGTATCATCGAAAAAAGCGAACATAMGTTTTTTATTGCTTACGATTAACTACAATACATTATATTGTATATGTATATTTAGCATTGAATCTTCAGCTTCCGCTTCCAGATATAACCAATACATGACCAATGTATAACCATTTCATAACCAAAACTGTAAGGTTTTTTATTATGTGTATTTCCTCCGCCTGTAAACTTTTATAAGTGATGTTACGTTATTTTATAGTTTAGGTGACGATATGTACATATACAAACATACTATATGTGTTAATTATGCCAAAAATCATTTTTTTTATTTCGTTTAGTACACATTCTTAGAGCCTCGAGCTGTAGTCAAAATATTTATGTAAACAAACCTGCAGATGAAAATGCAATAAAAACCTATTGTAGGTATCAAAAAATATAAATTTAGACAGTTTTTAATTTGCTGGAAATTTAATCAAATCTCATTTAAGGTTCGGTTAATTTTCGCTTCGAGCAAATTTCGAAAATTTTCGCAAAAACTGACATAAACACTTAAAGTAAGCTCTAGCAAACTAAAATGCGGCAATCTCCCTTAAATAAATATATTCCTTAAATAAAATAATATGAGAAGAGCCTTTAAAATATTAAAATGTTGCTGGCAAAAGAAAAGGTAATCAAAGGTGTCAACAAAAAACCATTTAAAATATTCGAAACTCGACTTTGTTAAAGCTTCAGTAGGGAATAAATTTTCCATTTGGATTAAGAGCAAAATTAAAAAGTACACTGTATACGATTTCAATATTTACTCATCTCGGATGAAAAAAAAAAATCAATCTAGCAATTCCTCTCCGCTCTTCATTACAGACACGTTTATTATTCTCCATCTTAAAGTATTAAAAAGGTCTTATTAAGCAATGTACTCCCTTTAAAAGATAGGAATTTATGAGRATAATCGCAAGTGGTGACTGTCTTGATTGAAGTTGTGATTTGGTTCTGAACCCTGCTTAATAATCTTAGCAATACTCAGTGTCATATAAGCCAACGAAAAACAAAACAAATTCTTTTAAGGCCTGATCTGTTATATTTTTGGGCATTATCTACAGTTGTCCTTCCTTAATTACATGCCAAGGTAGACTTAATATTAACATACGTTCTGATTTTTGAAACTTAAGAGACGGCAGAGAAGGTTTATTGGCTTACCAAAAGACTGTCAGCGAAAACTATTGATTAAGCATAACTATTGAGGATCTATATGAATATCTGATATATGTGGTTGTTAAGCAAAATATATACAGAAAAGGTCCATTATCAATCGGTAGTAAAAAGCATGTATTCTCATTTAGAACCAGTGGTCTAAGTAGAAATAAGTATATCGAAGTAATTTTTAACAATTTTTTGACGAACAAAGTTAGCTAAATGCACACTGAGTTTTTTTTTTTTTTTTTGGTTGGGCAATCGGAATCCATATCTGGGAGTTAATTGCTACAGCGCAAAAAAAAGCTTTAAAAATTTTATTTCTTCAATTTAAAAATTTGTCCCTATACCCAAATGAAGTCAAACTGTGCATAGAGTCCATAAAATCTTAATAAACGAATTAATTTTTTTCTTTGCAACCAAAGAAAACTTAAAACAAAAATTCAATATCCAAGACATCAACCCCGTTGTCTTTGATAATATAATTCAAAAAATGTGGTCTAAGATCAAAGTTTATATTTTAGCTAAGAGCACACAATAAAARAATATGGTTTGTTTTAATTCTCTATAGACATCAAAAACTATTCCAAACAACTTTGAACACTGGCTTTTTTAAGTACCACCTTAACGTSTGCATATACCAGTATGAGAATGGAAATATGGAAACATAAGAACATCTGTATACGCACAACAACAAACATAGGCCAAAATARCCCATATTGTGAGGCGCTGCTCATACCAGCACACCAGTAACTATCAAATTGCTATGTTTGCTTTCTTATSCTTTACACACTCAACACAGAAGAAATGGTGGCCATTTAATTACTTACGAAGAACGGCAAAAGCGACCACAGCATGAAATGTAACTAGCCTAGGTTACCGAAAAAAGTCTAGGGTTAAAAGCGAATGTTCAAGAGAAAGGCAAACAAAGACATGGAAATGCTACACCGCTGAGCCTACAAGGCGTATGAGCGACAATTGAGCTGCTGGTCAATGTATGCTTTGTATTGGATGCTCGGAAAAAAGACACTTGTGAATTGTAACGGTAGTACATATGTGCTAGATGTGTCTGTACTTATTTCMCTTTTTGCATTTCTCATATGCCGTTAAGGATCCGTTCGTTTCTTTGTTGCATGCGTCCATAATCGATTTGGAAGTGGCAAGGCCTTACACACAAATACCGCCATTTCTAATGGGATGACTGCACCTCCACGCACACTTACACATATCTACAACTTATCACGCTGGCTTCTCACTTTAATTTTGCATTTTCCTCATCCGCACACCTAAGGCATCTCAACCATCCACTCCCACTAATCCTCTTGTTCTTTGCTGCGCGYTGCTTTTCGTGTGTCTTGCCTTATCTGACATTGAGTTGCGTGCTAATTACCAACAATGTTAACGAAAATTCCATTTTAATTGTTCGCAATTTTGTGCTTATTTCCGGTCTTCTCACCAACTATTCTACGATGCGTGATTTTATCGATTTCGATTTCGCCGCAAATCGCTTTTAAAMGTTGCTGCTTTAGTTGTTGTGATGTGTTTTTTTTTTTCTGGGTTTTTGGCGATTGTGCAATGAACTGACACGCTGTTGGTCATTAAGGTCACACATGTGTTTTGTGGCACTTTTTAGTGGTATTTCGTGGGATTTCGGTTGCTCTTTTGCCTTTTGCTTGCCTTGACTTCTATGGCATTTGTTCGCAGTGTCATTGATTAATTTTTCGGTCATTAGTACATAAATTAGAGACGTTTAGTGGTCTAAATTTGCAGCTTGGATTAATTTACTTTAGTTCTTTTCGAGTRAAATAGCATTAGCGTTGGTTGGTAGAATTTACAATTCAACACAAGTACAAATTTTTCGTGCTTATTGAGGAAATAAATATTTGGGAACATACACAGTACCATAAAAAGATAGATGGTGAATCAGAAATAGAAATATCAMGCTCTRAAAGGAGTTAACTTYAAGTCRCTATGTCTGAATGYGGTATCCACGYAAAACTAATACGGCTKTGTAAACTGACATGGAACAACATCCAAAACTCCGTCAGGATCAAGACTGATCCCTCYGAGCCGATATCACGAAAGGTTTCAGACAAACAGACACTCTATCGTAACTTCCTCAATCTGTTATTGTATAATACAAACTACTGAGCTAAATAAAGAAGGTATATATAATATACGAGGCTGAAAAAGCGAAGCATATGTAAAGGTTTGGTTGTGTCCAAGGACATTACAAAATATATTTTGTCCTCAAACAAATAACCGTCGACTTGGCTCACACGCTACTGTTGACAGTTATAGCTTTGAAGTCAGAAATCTAACTAAGAATCACTCTTAACAACAAGTGCTACTTCGAACTGAGTAAGGAATTGAGACGAATAAACACCAAACTCTACAAGTTCCTTATAAATCCTGTGCTGGCTGTTTGAGTGTAAAGCGATGCGGAAGACTTAGAGCCCTTTACGCTTGGGCAATTACAAATACCGGAGTCGATGGAATGACGAATCAAGAGACAGTGATTACACTGGTTAGGTCAAGTTGTCCGCATGKGTGTAACACTCTAGATCTTAAAATATTCGACTCAGTCGACCCGCCGGTGGGAGAGAATGGAGCCGTAAGTTAWCGCAAGTGAGGAAAGTTCTTYGAGCGTCAMTCACGCGGGAWTGGCTAGAAACGATWWTTTWMMWWWKGSYTWARSMRSYYMASRMCYYCSGKYYTWRRMCMAAWWWYCYYYKKKKWRSCMAARRAMWWWCMWTTKRWKRMSRRRWWAARKWAARAAKGCGAACCATCCCTCTCCATGGTTATGCGCTGGGYTTGGGATCATCCACGTCAAAACACCTCCAATTAAAGGACGAAAGCAGTGTCAGATAACGGCTATAACGGCGTAGGCGGTGACTTCGTCATTAAAGAAGACCCACCGGTGAGAGCATAGAAAGCAGAAGAGAGAGTTCAGGTGGAGATGAACATGGCTGCCAGGTTTCGATCCAGTTGTAGTCTTGTTCAAATAATATTATTATTTACAGCCATGAAGAATTCTCCGTGAAYATTTGSGAACTACACTGYACCTGTCTCTTATACACATCTAGATGTGTATAAGAGACAGAGAATATAACGGTAAAACTTTTACCTTTGGATACATTTTATTTATTTGAATATATATTTGCTTTAAAAACAAAAATTCGCCTGTAAAGGCCATTATACCCTTGACGTCGCTGAAGTTAAAATTGCTTCTTCTTTTCATTTTTATTCAAAATTTTCTCGAAGCGCAACTTCTCCGACCCATTAAGAGCTGCTGAGTTGCATGCAAATAGCCAATTTCGGTAAAAGAAGCTTCGTGGTTGACATTCGGTTTATATTTTGCCACTCAACTACCACATGTTCACACATACAAGCACAAACACACACACAAACGCAAACAATCGCCTGTGCTTACACACTTTCGCCCGAAGCCTTAATTTGACCTCACATATTGGCTTATTTTCACATTGTGTACGCCTGCATATGTGTGTGCGTTTGTGTGCTGAGGTCGGTTATGGTCATATTTTCTATGTAAATATTTTGTTTTACACATTTTGCTAATGGGCAAATTTGAGCMATTTTCTGTGGAAGGTTTTAATGTTGGCAAACAAATAATAATAATAATAATAGCAGGGATAATAGTGAGACCCAACTACCACATGTGCATATTTACCAACACATACATATGTAAGTGTGAATATATGCTACGGTAGAAATTTGAAGTAATTTCCATTAGCATATGCATATCCGTAGCCAATTTACTTTAAAGTTATGGTTATTTAAGAGATTTACATAAATATTTTCACTCTAAGCAGTTCAGTGCAATTTGGCATTTTAATTAATGTTATATAATTGCATATTAGAAGAATTACGATTAATATATGCAAATTACTGTTTGAAGATTTTCGGAAATAAATTGAGAGCTTCTGAAATATTTACGATTTTCTAACGAATTCGACACTGTAATTTTAGGAACAGTGAGCTGCATCTGAAACTTCACTCATGTAGTATTATACCTYTTATAATAGTTATTTATGCCTGGCAGGCTGAGAATTTTATATAATTTCTGTGAAAGGAAGCCATCGAATTGAATACGTGTCTATTGCAGTTAGATTTTCTATTATAAATACAAGTTATTTTCGCAGTCAACGAGCTACTGCTTCATAGCATATGCTATTTGACATACGGCACTAGTTTCGGTGTGTTGAAACAATAATTGTTACAAAGGAAATTCATGTGTTTTAACAAAAGAATTGCGCTAGAATCAAAAAAGTTTTTAACGGGTTTTTTGTGGCAAAGCAACACTGAGGAAAATGGCCGTAAGACCAATTACGAAAGAAAAATAAGTTCGAATGACCCCAAAATGAAATGGATGGACAAAGTTGACACTTTACCACGAACAAAGCAACGTGTTGGCTGTATTTTTTATACATTTTGGAGCCTGTGAAAAGTGGGCGTCAAACGAGCAGTGTTTGAAAATTTTTAATGGCAATTAAATCCTTAAATAAGCCTTATTAAATTTTAGAAAACCTCTACACARTTGAAAAGCTTAACAACTTCTACGCTAGGCTCAGTGCGCCGTCTTTAAATRCGTTTTTCTCGAAACTGTATTTTTGAAGTCCGTTGATGAGATTTCTCGAGAATTATTTGACCGATTTTCACAAAATTTTACACAGGTCTTTGAGATACAATTATCTTTCTCTTTTCCGATTACAACTATAGAAAAAGGTGTCAGGAAATTTTTACTGAAATTTTCATTTGTTTATAAATATGTCTGCCAAAATGTTCCGCTTCTTTTATTCGTCCAACTTCTAAGTCTGTCTCTTATACACATCTAGATGTGTATAAGAGACAGGCTGTAGCCTGTATGTGTGTGTGTGTTTGCACGGCTCTATTGTAATGCATAAATTAATTTAATTTTCTTAATTGTTGTACTAAAATATTCTGCGGCACTTTATCTACAGTTTTGCACATTTGTCTCACACGCTGGCGCGGCACACACACGCACATACACACCCAATCTCACTTGTTTGCGCTCACCTATACCCCAGCAGCGGCTGAGGCTGGCAAAGATAGCGGTTTGTTTGCCCACATGCTAGTCTGTATGTGTGTTTGTATGCTTGCCAGCATATGTGCGGCTTCACCCCTGTCTCTTATACACATCTAGATGTGTATAAGAGACAGGTTCAGCACGCTCTGAAAAGCCAATTGCCGGAACTGTTGATAAAACTCCAGGAATCGTATAGCCCGACTGTCATGTAAGCACCAACTCGCTTATTCAGCAGCTAAATTTTGKACTAACAATCATCTAAACACCATTTGGGCTCATTTAAATGAGGGTGGATGCAAAGGGAAGCGCGATTTATAAAAGTGATATGAGTTAATACAAAAAAATGTCATTGACTCAATTTCCAACGCGAATCGCTGCCAATCAGTAAAGTATTAGATCTTTCTAAGAAGGACGTGGTTACTGCAAATGAAAAATGGACAATATCAATGGAAAATGGTAGTATTCTAATCGCAGATAGCCAGCGTAAAAGGTTGTCGAAGTGGGACGATATTTACCAAATGTTTGGTGKGATAGGCTTGGAATATTTATTATAACAGTACTGGCCCCMACTCCGTTTTTTCTAGTGAATATTTGCCTCAAGCGTAGCTTTGGAAAATCGACAGTCCCAGTTCCCATCGACGGCGCACGATAGGGTTTCTGTGTCTTTAAAATTTTTTTCTAACAAAATGGTGCATAATTTGTATATTGTGGGTAARAAATAGTACGACCTTTTAATTTAAATCCTAATCGTCAAGATATTTTTCTCCATATTGGTATGACTGTCAGTGACATCTGGCTCAAATGTCACATCWRAATGATCATCAGTGTGTGGWATATTCTTGTCGATCTGAAGTATATAAAGTRCATTCGGTTATTTTAAGATAACACGTCAATAAAGTATAGAGACTGGTGCTTGTGAACCAACGATTAACAGTCAGAGATCCTAATGGCAGCTCTAGAATATCGAAGGATCAGTGCAAACCATTCTTAAAGATAATTAAGGCCTAAGAAAAGTGTAAGCACRTTTAGTTCGAAAATCACTCAGTTTTTTTTTTCAACAAACAGAGTCGCGTTAACGTCTRTGAAWCAATGCTTTCTGACAATCAGGTTGTCATGAAACGTATTATTACTATCGATCACAGTCTTGAATCTATGCGGAAAGAGTCGTAACAAGTCGAAACGGGCCAAAAATGAAGGTTATGTTGACAGTGATCTTCGCTTCTCGAAGTGTGGTGCCATCTATAATACTTTGGATCGGCTAAACTGTCAACAAGCAATACAATATAAGTGTTATGCAACACTTCCGCAAAGCTATTCGCAAATACTGCACATACGGCATTGATTCTTCGTGAGCTTTTCACCAAATTTTCAACCAATATCGTGCAGAAATGTGGTGAACATTCACCTGATTTAGCTTCGTATGACTTGTGGCTTTTTAGCAAACCCAAAGGACCGCATCGGGGAAATCGTTTCGAGTCAACTGAGAACATTAAACCTTAATCGCTACGCACATTGAAGACTTTTCCGAAAATTGACTTTAATAACTATTTCGAGGTTTGCAGAAATGTTGACATAAGCGTATTGGGACCAAGGGTGATTACTTTGTGGGGGACGATGTACATAGATGTTAAAGAATAAATTAAGAATTTTTAAATTATGAACAAAGTCTTACTATTTTTTGCTCATAGTAATATATAATTTAAGCTTTTGGTTGGAAAAAAATACAAAAATCAAAAACACATTGCGTGAAGAACATTTCAGTGCATTTTCTGAGATTTATTTACTTTGCACAAATGCTGCGCTTGCATAATAAATCACGTGCTTGCGCAATTAAATGCAATTTGTAAATTGAGCAAATATAAAAGAGCCACATTTAATGCCGATTAAGTATTTTTTTATAAAGCAAATAAATTTTTTCAAACAGCAATTAGTCACAAAGCAAGCGAAACTAAGGACAAACACTTGTTGTGTGTGTGATTAACATGCTTATATGCATTAGTATAGACCAGTATGTGTGTGTGTGTTTGCACGGCTCTATTGTAATGCATAAATTAATTTAATTTTCTTAATTGTTGTACTAAAATATTCTGCGGCACTTTATCTACAGTTTTGCACATTTGTCTCACACGCTGGCGCGGCACACACCCAATCTCACTTGTTTGCGCTCACCTATACCCCAGCAGCGGCTGAGGCTGGCAAAGATAGCGGTTTGTTTGCCCACATGCTAGTCTGTATGTGTGTTTGTATGCTTGCCAGCATATGTGCGGCCTCTACCTGTGCCGGCGCCGACAGCCGAAGTGCTCATATCTCAGCTRCCGAATGAGACGCAGCAGTAGGCGCGCGCACTCCGGCGCAATCTAAGCGCATTTACTAAATGAAAAGTGAATTTATTGCGCTTGCAAGCAAGTGGCTAAAGGCCASTCGGCATGTGTGTGTGTGTGAATTTTGCTCTGTGCTGMGCTTGGTGAAAATACACATAGTTCAGCTGCAAAGCTCAGACAGTATTAACCTCGTCACTAACCCGTATGACTAGGAGTGAGTCTATGTGTGTGAGTCCGATTGTGTATAGGTATGTATGTTTGAGGTGTGGAGGATACAGCACATGCGAGGCGCCGTCCATTACTACCGCCTGRTGGTGCCGCAAACGCACCGGCAGCCCTGCATGTGACACTTTGCTGGGGCTGACAGTGCCACACACAAAGGTGGGTTCCCTTTTCATACCCTTAACGGGGTATACTAAGTTTGCTACGATGTTTGTAGCATCGAAAAAGAAATGTCAATACCCTCACATTATACTTGCATTCATAAATGACGAGCTGAGTCGATGTAGCCATGTTCATACCTGTCTCTTATACACATCTAGATGTGTATAAGAGACAGATGTTGAGCTGAGTCGATGTAGCCATGTTCATATGTTCCCTTGTAAAGTTCCTCAGTTTTTAAGATATAGACTTGCTTTTCTCATCAAGAAACTCCACATTTGTCGGAACCGCCGATATCGGACCACTATAGCGTATAGCTGTCATACAAACTGTACAATCGGAATCAAGTCCTTGTATGGACAACTCTTTCCTCAGCCGAGTTATTTTCACGAAATTTGGTACGCGTTATTTTTTTAAACATCGGCATAATTCCTGAAGAAATTATAGATATCGGTTCACTATGACGTATAGTTGCCATACAAACTGACCGCTGAAAACCAGATTTTTTTTATTTTTATTTCCTTATTTGTGAAGGGTATTGTAGCTTCGGTGCAGCCGAAGTTAACGTTTTTTCGAATTTACACCTTTATGTATGCGTGTRGATGTTTTGTGGCATGTGTGGCACTGTATTTGCTGGAACATGCCGCAATTTCCAGGTTGCATGTTAAATGAGCGAGAAAAAATGGAGTGAAAGAAGTTGAAGTTGAAGGTGCAGTCAACGCACAATATACCTACATGCCACACAAGTAACAGCGAATGCACATGCGTGTGCACCAACAACAACAACAACTGCTGCTACTGCTGCATCTTTTGTTGGCACAGTTTGGCGATAAGACTCGAGCGCAGCTCCGCAGCAAAGCAGTTTCACTACATTTATGCAACAACAACGCCAACAACTGCGCTTAAAATTTACACTAGTCACCACTAACACTGATGTGGCAGCACTCATACATGCGCTCAGCTTCAAATCCCGCAAAACCAGTCGCAGTTTGTTGGCAACCTTGTGATCGCATGTGTGTGTGTGTGTGTGTGAGTGTGCTTAACCACACACCGACAAAAGAACTTGGTTGCGGCCGCACACGTGTGCACCTTTGCCTTTTTTGTGGTTAAGTAATTTAGAAGTTTGCAGCAGCCAATTGCCAAGTGCTGGGCACATTCATGCAGAAAGTTGACAATCTTTTGGAACTTTGTGGGCGAAAGTGGATAAATGAACTGACTTAATGCAAGGACACACACCTGTCTGCCTGCATGTGGCACTACCGTGCGAACACACATACGCCTATGTACTATGTGTGTGATATCTGTATATGYATGTGCGCTTATGTGTGATATTTGTGCATGTGTGTGTTCGTATGTTGCATGTGTGGCAATGTGGCAAAGTTCCAAGTGAAAAGCGTCGCTCGCTGCCTAATAAATGATGAAGCTCGTGATTGAATTTGAGATATTGCCAAGCAGACTCGTTTATTTTGTACTTATAACGGTTCGTTTTTCTTTYACGTTCTACATGCAGTGGTGTGCCAAAAGGTCGCCTAAGCGCAATGTGATGTAGAAGGGAAAAGCGGAAATATCTTTTGATTTAATTAAACAAGTGTTTCTGGGTTGAAGGTTTAAAGGATAAACATTTTTTTTTATTTTTTATTTGAAAAGAAAAGTTTTTCTAGTTTAAGCCAAACAAATTTAACTCTGAATAGGGTATAAGCTTGCCACAGCCAGAGGAAGGAAGGTTGGATACCCTATAGAGTATTTATTAATGATCAGAGACAAACCCGTTTGTTTTGCCGTTTTCTTGCCTATGTATGATGCATGCAAACCTGTTTCTCGGTTTTTGAGATATCGACCTCCTTATGAAGATTCCTTTTTGTGGGAACCGCCCTTTCGCAACCCCACGACTGCTGTATCTACCAGATTTGGTGAAACCACATTTTTTAAGTTTTTCATTATAATATGATAATGGATGAAATCGAAATAAATGAGGATTGCACCGCAMCCTAAGGTCTATTGTGCCCTCTTACAAAGGACTGATTCGAAACTTTTAAAGGTCCGAAAACTTCTAATGAAAAAAACAGCAATTCATTCTTTTTGTTTTTCTTTTTATAACATGGATTTTGGTCCATTTTAAAGTATCATACCTAGTCCAGTCCATATCTAGTATTCATTTATGACACCTTGAGGATAGTCGAAATGARCGCCGCCTACGACCATATAACACAATTCAAATTCCATCAGATCCTAACAATGGAGATGCCAACTATCAGAACAATGAGTACCCTAAATCTCTCTTCTAAGGGTTTTCAAACCCTCACATGCCGACCAGTACCTTTCTGTACGTCTGACTTTCCGGTCGGATCTGWGGGGTGTGGAGTCTTTCTTCTAAGGTTGGTCGAAATTGAAATTTATACTTTTCAAATCCTCTAAAGCAGACCAGTGCCTATGACTTTTTACTATATATCGGTTAATCTGTAAAATTGTATTCAATTCRGAAGGCATATCTTGTTGATAACAATGGTGCCCTGATGCCAATGGATGGATAGATAAAGTCAGTGAATAACCATSTGATCGAATTTCACCTCGACTGATTAAAATATACTGCGCACAGAAATCGAATCGGTAATAGAAAGTTTCCTAAATTTCCTGCCCAAAGGAAGCGATTCTATAAAATAATGTTTCCWAAAATTTTCCATATGTCAATTAGGACGCGAAAGACTTGTCCGGCGATTTTTACCATGAAAAAAGTTTTAATAATGAAAAAATTTAAATAATTCAATGGAATTATGCTTACGGAATCGCTAAAAATAATGAAACTTTATTTTGAGCAGTCTACTTTATCACGAACTAAAGTATTTCAGTCGCACAAACTCTTTACTCTGTTAATGAGGATAGCATGAAATCAGAGAGAATATATCTCATGGATCKACCCAACACATTTTGGTTAMYGTTATGGATTTAAAGTGTGGCAATGCGAGTCTCGTACCATAAGACTTGAAAATATCTCAAAAAACGACTTAGACGTAGCAAAAGATATGTTTGACAATGTAGCTGAAGACACTGCATTCATTAAGCGCATCATTTCTGGAAACTAGACATAGGTTATGAATATGACGTTGAGAYACACGAACAATTTAGCAAATGGCGCTCCAAAAGTTTCTCGAAACCGACACACTTTTATTGGCACAGGAGTCTATTTTGAAAGCGATAATAAAATATTATATTATTCGGGTCAAATTTGATCAGACGACCAGTACCCATATAATCGTAGCTATTGAAAATATTTCTTCATTTTAGGTTAACTTTMTAACGGTTATGTACCGGTTATATTTAAGATATATATCGGTTATATTAAAGATAYTTTAACAATATTAGGTAAACATTAGGGTGATTCAAAAATATAATTTTTTATTTTCGTTTGGTACTCTACAAAATAGGTTCTTAGACACCTCTAGGAAAGCCTCTCCAAAAACCTTTGAGTTTCATCATTCATAATGATTATTTTTCATTGCTTTATAAAATTCATAAGAAATAAAAAATTTTMCCAAAAATAATCAAACTTCCACCGTTAATATCTTTAAAACGGTTGGGTTTACAAAAAAATCGTGGACAACTCTTTYGTAGAGCGTTCAATTTGCTACAAAACCTAATGAACAAGATATTTTTTCAAGTAGTTGGAAGCGAGATATAAATTTTTCTATATGATAATAAGAAAAAATAGAAAATTCTAAGAAGAAGGACCTTCCCGTTGCAATTAAGAACTCCTGCGTGGAGAAGCTTTCGTAGAGGTGTCTAGGAACGTATTTTTCTGAGTACCAAACGAACACAAAAGCAAAAATAAAAATTATAAAAATAAATTAAAATTTTTTTTATTTGTTTTTGGAATCACCCTAGTAAACATATGTCTCTAGACCTAATATAACTTTGTACCCAAAATCGCAATGTTAATTCATATTTGTCCTTTAGAATTTAAACGAATTTAATTAGCATTACGCCATTCTGTAGTAGAAATAATTAGTTTCGGTATATAACTTCCCGATACCTCCCAGATTCTGTGAAATCATATATTTATGCTAAAAATATATTTCGCTTTGTTAAATACTTCATTGTTCGGTAGGCAAAGAAAGTTGTGTGTTCAACAACTATTACTAAATTTTAATCTATTTGTAGTGTCTTTTGCACTTAGATAGAATATAAGAGTTAGTATTGAAATTTAACTAAATATCGAATGACAAGTCTATATTAGATTTACAATATCGGGCTTACTAGTTTAACTGATAAATTTTATAGTTGTAGGAATCAACTGTCAGCAGCAATATAAACAGTGTTCCATTGCCAAACACTTTAAATAGCAGTACTCAACGAAAAACTTCCTACTTTTGTGGAAAAAATTTGCTTTTCAGGATATTAAAAAATAACAGTTTACTTTGTTTTTCTTTGCTTCTAACCCATATTCCAATAACCATGCCAGCTTAGCTATTTGTGCGCCAATCAAACGAATATATTTCCACTTTTTTTACACACTCTTAAATTATTAGAATTCCTTGCCAAATGCAGAAAGCAATTAATCAACATATTTTAGCACACACACACAAACACACATATGCATAGATGCTTGCAATAAGCAAAAGCAGAACAATAACAGCTACTAAAAATATTTTCTTTGTTTTYATTTCTCGCTTAGAGTAGACAATATAACGGGCCAGTTAAAGTGATAGCAAACAGTGCCAAAGCAGCGAGGCATATCCGAGCATATCCGAATGCAACAACAGGATATTAAAAGTTCGACAACAAGTCTCCATGTACATGTATGGTTACTCTGTATGTAATATAACGGGATAACTGTATATGTATATCTATATAAGTATATGTGCGCGTGTGTGTGGCAGTAGTTTGCGGTAGTTTATTTCGGTAAGTGGCCATATGGGCAGGCAAGGACAATGCGAGCACAATAAACAAGCGTCAGAGAGGARCGGACAAAATTAAAGTGGAAAAGTGAGAAAAAAAAAGCAGAAACGTATAAATAAATAGATAAAAGTGCATTTTACCGTGACTTCTTTGTTTTTAGCATTTTACTGCTGAAGCAGAAAAATTTCGCATTTATTAAGGGCGTCCAAATAAATTGAGCAATGCTTAGCAAACTAAAAAAAACTAATGCACATAATTCCCGCTAASCGAGAATGTGCTAAATTAATTAAAWTTTAGGAAATAAAGAAAAAACTTTAGCTTCGGCTTTTATAACCTTGAATTGTAGGTGCAATTTGTGTGGCATAAAAGGGTTTAATCAATGGTTAACTTGATAAAAATTTATTGATAAGTTTGTATGGCACCAATATGCTATAGAGATCCGATCTGAACAATTTCTTCGTAGGCTGTTGCGCTGGCTTAGGCAATAGTCTGCACCAAATTTCCTGAAGATATTTTTTCAAATAAAAAGTTTTTTTTTGTTTTTTTAATAAGGCCACAAGTTTGATCGGTCAGTTTGTATGGAAGCTATATACTACAGTGCTCCGATATGAGTAATTTATATATATATTGTATCCTTAAAGTAAATAATAATCTTTCCCAAACTTTAGTGAAGAAATCTTCTCAAACAAAAAGTTTTCCATACAAGGACTTTATTTCGATCGGTCAGTTTGCATGGCAGCCTTATGCTATATTGGTCCGATCTGAACAATTTCTTCGGAGATTATAGCCTTGGAGAGAACAACAATGTGTATTAATTTTGATAAAGCTCTTTTCTCAAATAAAAAAGTTTTCCATAGAAAGACTTGATTTTGATCGGTCAGTTTGYATGGCAGCYATAWGCTATAGTGGTCCGATACAGAGGTTTCTGACAAATAAGTAGCTTCTCTTGAAAAAAACCATGTGCGCAAAATTTCTTATCGATATCGGGCGGAGCAACAGACTCAGCTCGTCATTTGTATTTATGCTTTATTAAGGTCGCCAAAGCGTTCTTCTGTATTACAACCTTTGTTGCAAACTTACTATACGGTGTTCAAACTATAAAAATGTCATTATTTTTACACACAGTTATGGAAAAATGGATATTTGTAAGAAAAAAGTAAAACTATAAACATTTCCATTTATATAGGATTAAAATAAAAATTGGCAGGGTTGCCAAGGACGTGCAACCATCTATCGAAATATATGCACTGTATACAAAATAAAGTACGCCACACTCTCTATTTATATATGTGATGCTTATACTATATAAGCATTACCGCAAAAAAAAAAATGAATTAACGGCATATTTAGTGTATAGCAGTGCCACTTAACTACATATTTACTTAATCATATACAAATATAATCACTATACAAAAACTTTTTTTCAAGGTATATTTAACATATTTACCAAAACAGAACACATCACCACCTTCCAGCTACAACAGCAACAACAACGCTGTAGTATTATATGAGACTTGCTAAGTAATGTGCCACATGCCACAACGTATACTAACTCAACTAACTCAGCCAGCTGTGGCACAGCAACAGCCAGCAAACACAAACAGTTGGTGGAAAAAAGATTAAGTACGAGCGAAAATTTGGGAAAACAGATGTTGCAAATGTTGAAAAGCAGCCAATTTTTGCTCGCAAGTAGCAACTTATCAACACACATACACATGYAGTTAGCAGCAATTGTAGTTGAACTGGCACAGTGACAAAAGTGAAGAGTCGAAAAAAGTTACARTYACCTATACTCACACGCACACACAAACATACTCGCACTACGTTTGCTTTGGTGCGAGGTGGCGAGCACAAATTACGAGATCTCTGTGGGTGCTAGAAACCCTTACTGTGGTTATGTGTGTGTGTTCGTMTGTATTTTGTAGTGGTGTGTGTATTTTGTAGTGGTATGTGGGGATAGAAATTTTACTAGCAAATAACGGCTGTATAATCACACATTACATTGGCCGCATGCCAAACGTTGCCACACTGAGCGAGATAATAGCAGCAATAAAGGGCATTGATAATGTTTTGCAGGAAAAAGTTGCGGAATTCCAGCGCAAAGTAGAGCTATTTACACTCTAAAAAAAGCTATTTGATTTTAAAAGCTTTTGAATTAAATTTGARGAGGCGAAGCCATAATTATATTCATCAAACGATTGGATCTTAATAAAAAAAAAGTAACCATATGACTCGGTGCGATAAGTACCTAACCTCAACACCCGATTGCACAGCTATCGCAATATTCAATAACATATTCTCATACAGACCTACTGTCAATCCAGCCTAATCCAGCAAGTTTTGTTTTCCCAGCGTTTGTAGACGACAAGATCGTGGATATTTATAATGAAAGAAGCAAAATATCATTAGTTTAAACAATAATTATTTTTTAAAGGGAAATCGTGAAATGAAATCTAAGAGAATATAGATGATGACTTTTTTCTCCATTGGTGATCGTCAATCATGCATTTGGTTCCTCATCAGTCTCACCCAGCAGCTCCAAAAATGGCTTCCACAATGATTAAAATATCGATATCTTGTTGATCACAAGAGATTATTCATTCTACAGCTGTATTTTATGCTGTTCAAGCGCAATCTGAAAGGGTATGTACATAATTTGGTATCTATCGACGTATAATGGATCCGTACATTAAAATCAGAGACCAAAGGTCATTTGAAACAGTGAACTTCTAAAGACGAACCTTCTTCAAGTAAAAGAAAGATTTACCCATCGACCGCTATAGTGATGATCAGTAATATAGATGAGTCACAAAGTGTGATCCACATCGACCATCCGAGGTAATCTCCAAATTCGACATAAAACAATTTATTTTTGTTTCTAAACTTTAAAAAGTCATCTCCTGCAAGAAATTCTCTTCTGCAGACCTTCAGAAAATGTACAAGCCTTATATACGGATTAAAGAAGTTAACACATGATTGATATGATATGTGTTTGAAAGGTAGTTATATGCTAGACTACTTGGCTACACTATATTTCATGTTATAAAGGTGGGTGGATTTGTAGCCATCATTGTTTCTTGATAATAAAATTTTCCATCGCCCTCTATATAACATTCAGGTCTGAAAGTGGCGGGATCCTGTCTGTAAGGTAGATGTAGAAGAACCATCCAACGAAGTTCACACAGCTTCTGGTGAGTTACTACCGATATGCGTGAGCCTGGCATTCCCATGTTGAAACAAAATTACTCTGTTATTGGTTCTCTAAGACACTCTCAATGTTGAGTGTACAGTTCCGAATTCGGAGTTTGACAGTGAGAGAGCAGCTCGTGGTAGATAATTCCGTAAAAATCTCACCACACACAAAGCAAAACCATCTTGAGCTTAAATACGAGCTTGACCATAGCTTTTGCCAGCTCATTACGATTCGGCCAACACCGTTATCGCTTGGTGTCGTCAGAAGTGACTCACTTTTTATCACTATTAACTATGTAGACTTGCTTCGGTCAGCAGAAATAAATTTTTAGGAGACTTACATATATGTAAAACGCGAAATTACACGAACAAGTACTGAGTTAGGTTCATTAATAATGAGTTCTGAATTCAATTTCTCCAATATATGAACTGAAAATTGTGACAATATAGTGAGAGTATTTATCTAAAATATCATTTTTATAAAATCAAAGTTCTTTAAAAGCATTTTTGTAGTATTTACTCACTGTCGTGGAACCGCAAACACAAATAACTGTAATTAATTAAAAATTTCACACGATTGCCGACAAAATTAAAGAGAGCAATTTAAGAGCGCTTAAGTGAGACCGCGATTAATTGTACAATAAAGCAGGTATAATATATGAATAATGAATAAATTTACACCCACAAGCACAACAACAACAAACTTACAAACGCGGCATTCTTAAAACATGCCACATGACGGTGGCAGGAAATAAATGCTGTAACTGATAAGCATTTTAAATGTAATGCATTAAGTGCTGCAACTGTAAAAGGATGAAATTAATTATATTGGTGTTGGTGAGAAAAGCACATAAAAGGYTTACAAATTCCACCTTTCCAACTACTTAACGGCACAAGAGCGCTTTTGAGTATTTTTCATTATGCAACTACCACGTATACGTAGGAGTGTATATGTGTGTGTGCGATTTTAATTTTTAYAATTTTATTTTTTTTCGCTCACACTCAGCACACTCGAACTACGTCGTACTTGTATGTGTTGCAGCATGTGGCACAAACGGCAGCCGCCAGCCACCCGCCCAGTGCAGCTCGGCTGCTGAGCTTCGTTGCAACTTCCTTGGTTGTCTCCTCTTTGTTTGCCAGCTCTCCAAGTGGACACTTCACTATACTAATTAGTGTTGCTGGCAGAAGTAAATCGCGTCGGTTTGTAACGGCAAACTGAGGCATTCTCAATGCCTCTTCAGCCTCGCCAGTTGCCAACTAAAGTAATTTTTTTTTTTTTTTTTCATTTTTGTTTTTTGGTTTTCCCGCTGTGCTCGCCGCTCAACCACAAAGTTTATATGTATGCATGGCTGGCGTTTTTCCAAAGACTGTTGCTTTTTGCTTGTTTTTGTTGTGCTGAGCACTTGGTTATTTATAGCTTTTGTGCTATTTTTAATTATATTTTCATACTTTCGCAGGTGAGCTCGGACAGACGTCAAAGTCATATCGGCATGCTTATCCGTTAATAGCCTTTGTGGGTAGAGGCGATAATGGGTGTGTATGGTAGAGTTCGCAGGTGTTCGTGTTTGTGTGTAAGTGTGCGTGGTGCCAATCATTCAACGATTAAGCTATTTGACAGTCATCAACACATCAAAGAAAATGTATAAAAACGGTATGAAAAGGCAGCTTAAACGCATATGCCGTTGTACTAGCGAAAAAATATTTCAAGCCGTTGGTAATATGAAGAAAAATTTACCTTTCATAATTTAAATATTAAAATACCACAATAAAGGGACTTTAAAGATGCTATTTTTGGTCGAYGAAAAGGTATTTTTTTAAAGTCCGGT
>NW_017537062.1:195639-208083 GCF_001853355.1 Bactrocera latifrons
ATGAAATAAACCGGAATAAATGTGAAAACTGATGCAATGAAGAAAACTGGTATAAAATCAGAAGACTCGTATAAATAATATATAATATATACTRGTATACATGAAGTAGACTGGTATAAATAAAAAATACTAGTATAAATTGACATTTTTGGTAAGTAAAATTAGTATCAATTTCTGTTAGAGAGAATGCTGAAAGGGGTTACAAAATCTTTATGAGATTATAATTAGTCAACTTTGCTAACTGAACTGCAAACGATTTGTATTTTGCAGAAACTACGGTGTTTTCTTCACAAGTAGCTAACTGATTTTATTATATAAATTAAGGTTTTGTTTCACATATTTTGGATTTTGTTATACAAAAAAAAAAAATGGTTCAATATGTAGGTATGTGACTTCGCTTAATTAAGACAATATGCACCTAAAAGTAGGCAAGACAACTATATTTATGGGAATTAGTTCTAAGATGCTTTAAATTAACAGAATTAACTTAATATTAAAGAAGCTATTGTTACAACTAATATCCCAATAAATAGTTTTAAGCTGTCAACCTTTGCATAGAAGGCTATGCGACAGTTCGAGGCCAGAAAAATCTCCTCTGAAGCCTATAGCAAACATATAAATTTCAATTTCATAAAGCACACATGTATGTTTACGCCTAAAAAAATATTCATATGTATTTGTATACGTACGTATCTATGTATGTATGTATTTACACATACTCACAGCTGAGCGCTTTAGATGTGTATAAGAGACAGCATGTATGTTTACGCCTAAAAAAATATTCATATGTATTTGTATACGTACGTATCTATGTATGTATGTATTTACACATACTCACAGCTGAGCGCTTTTGTGACCCAGTGACAGGTAATTCGCCAAAAAGGATTTAAAACGTCATTCATACGCGCCAATGTTGACATGCGCTCGCACATCCACCAACACAAATACACACGCCGCCACACAATCACACCACCTCATACACACACACATAAAAAGTGTGATGATTCTGGCAACATCGCGTACGAGTAAATCCTACCGCAATATGCAAACGATTGGCAACAAAGCGAAAACCAACCAAAAGGACACACACGCACACAGCGACACAAAATAACCCATGCAGGCAGCCGGCTAACCCAGCTGTCAGAGTGGAAGGCAGGTCATGCCAGCCGGCAATCGGCCAACTCAAATGTCACATGCCGCTTCACTCACCAATGCACRCTTAAGCTCTCAAACACCAACACGCACACGCACACAAATAAAAAACAAACACGCCCACAGCCAAACAAGAGTAATGCATGGAGTTTGTCGCTTGACTTTTCACAAGCCCGCTTTTTTTTCTTGCTGCCACCGTCGCCACTACTCATTTCGTGCTACGCGACTCACGCTCGTATTATGATCGAGTCATGTGTAACGGGATGTAGTGGCACTTCCCCCTKGTCGACTAGCCACTGCTTTGTTGTGCGCTTTGTTTCCTGATACGCGACTCGCTTGGCTTTTGTGCGATATTCATAAGCATGTGTGCGTAAACCTCTCTGTGTGTGTGTGTGTATAGTTGCGATATGCGTTTTTATTAAATAAATATATGAATAAAATTTTTGCCGACTCAGAYATGTTGGTGGATGTGTGCGTGAGTGATTATGTGCTCGTGAGCTTTGAGGCGTTGGTGTTGAGTTGCGCGGTTGTGCATATTTGAACACTTTATAATAAAAGACTTGAAAAGCGTGGTTGCGTCTTTTCATTTTCGTTCATTGCTATGTGAGTTTGGCAGAAAGTTGAAAAATAATTAAATAAAATAAAAATTATTTAAAACAAACAAAATAATTAATGTTCTGCATAAGTTTCTGAACGTAATACTTTAACGCAAAACTAATATAAAATAGCTGTTCAAGTCTCGATTGAGCGACTAGTGATGAAACATAAATTGCAATATGTGYATAGAGCGAAATTTTTTTCTTATTTGTCACATAAAATGATTTTTTCAATGCATTGATCTTTAAATTAATCGACAAAAAATCGAACTAAAGAAATCCTATAGCTCGAAAACTTCTTCTTAAGCTTCTGTGAGATCGACTTTTGTCGATGAATTGATRTGTTAGATTAATCGATTAATTACTTAATTACTGAGATGATAAAACAGTCGATATACTTATCCTCTAAGGTTTCAATTGGATCGATTTTTTTCAACAAATCGATATTTTACATTAATCGATGGAAAGTGCATCATTAGGAGTATYCTATTGAGTCGCTAAAATAATGATTTAGTAAACTTCCTTAAATATACTTACATATATTCAATATTTCAATTAATCGATTTTTTTCATGGCTACCATAATAGCTTCTATAGGTCCTTCTATATTGATATCTTTGATAAATCAATTTTTTTATTTTAGTCGATAAAAAGTCGATGATTTTGAAATAAATAAATTAATTAATTTGGTAGRAATTAAATTTCGTTCTCTAAGCTACCCAAAGCTACCCACAGATAGCTTTCAATTATTAACGACTGKAAATGATAATAGTAGAGAACTCAATCTTAAAGTATAATTGCTACAAACTTCCCTTCTCAAACGTATTATATTTTCATCTGAAGAAGTCGAATTATCGTTTAATTTTCAAGTAAGGAAGTATCGATATATTATTATTTTAAGAAAGTGTCGATATATTATTATTTTAAGAAAGTGTCGATATATTATTATTTTAAGAAAGTATCGATATATTATTATCATAAGAACTTATCGATATTTTCGATTAATTTTGGAATGTAGGCTTTTCATGACTTAAATTAGTTTCCAGACTAAAATWTACATTTGTGGTAAATAAGAAGGAAATTAGCTGTTAATATTTTGGAGATATTCTCCAGGGCTGTCTCTGCAAATTTGTAATAGTCTATGCGCTTTGCGGATTTGCAAGGATCTTATGACTTATTATATAGAATTTTCAGGCACCATAATGGTCTTTACTAAGATCAAAAACCGATCCTAACATAAACCTAATAAATTGTATCAGTGAAACTTATTTCTGTAGAATTGAAGTAGATCTGTTCTACATCATTTATARACATCAGTTCAGAATTATTTATCAAAATAAAAACCTATTGTGAAGATCTTCCAAAAATATTAAGTATTTGCAAAGGATTTCTTCACAAAGTTTTATGTAAACGTAAGATTTTTTGAATAAAAAATAATTATTAGTTCCGAAGAAATTTACGCCAAWCTGTGTCTTAATCTTGTACTTATATTTTGTTATATAAAACCTTTAAATGGTCGAGAATATCACTGAAAATTTCCTGAACAAAGCAATCAAGCATGATTTATTTTGTGTAGAAAGGTATGGCAGAATTCTCAAAATAACTAAGGCCTGTCGATTGATATAAGCTTCCCACATTTTCGTTGCTTCGTCATTCGTTAAGTCTCGAACCGAACAGATAAATCGGAGTCATAATTATAGCTTGACAGTGCTGAAAGAAATTTGAGACAAATAAATCGGAAGCATTGGGCAAGCAGAAAAAAATTACTGGTTTCTTATAAATTTTAATGTATGTTTTCTTAAGGAAGCTTTCAGATCATAATCAAACAATGACAATATTTTACATGTATATTTGTAGTGTTCTTATCTGGGTCTCAAACGCTTTTTCTATCTATTTTTTGTTATAAAAGAAATAACGCACAGCATGAACAAAAAATATTTTATATTCCTTAAAATGATTACTCAAATTAATAAATATAGAGCTTTTAAAAAATACACACTAGTTTGTTTCAAAAAAAAAAAAAAAATTGTAAACATTTTGTAATCAATCAAACTCGAGGGATTATCCAACCGAAAGCAAATAAAACCGAATCCGGCACAACAAAAATGCAAAACTATAAAAGTGAAAATTGTGCGAACTGCAATTTTGATGCATGAATAATTCAATTTTAGTTGCCGCAATTCTGCGGATACGTGCAACAAATAAAGCGCGCTTGCAACAACAAGTAAGGCTTACGCCACTGAACGTACGTAAAAGCACAACACAAACAAAAACACAAATCTGAAACGGTACCAAAACTTCGATGGCGCGGCAAAGGCAATTTTGCAAAGGGCAAATCCCCAAATATCCATGAACATGCCACAAATTGCACGAAAACTAAACGCTTTAAACCGAAACCGGCAACAACAACAACGCGCTGCTGATACGAATATTTATAATAAAAGCAAATAATAAACAAAAGCTTCTATAACGAAAAGAAAAATTGCGAAAATCAAAAGCAAAGTGAGTAAAACGGGGCCAATGCATCAATTGCAGTTCAAATTTCGCCAATAAACGAACCGTTAGATCGCGCGAGTATGAGCGTTGCCAGCGTACCATATTTGTTGTATTTGTGCATTAAATGTTTACGCTTTGCTTGCTTTGCATAGAGAACGGAGCAAATATTTTAATTTTCTATGCGAATAAATCCATCAAGTGCAGGCAAACAGCTGAGCGTGTGCGCGGGGGAGAGATATTGAAGGCTGTATAGTATATCGATAAAATAGAGCACTGCAAAAGCACTGCATGAGCGCTAAAAGCAGWTGTGCAGAGTTGCTTTGGCACCAAAATACGACTGAATGGCCATTGACTGCCAGCGAAAGGGAAGCGCACGAGCAAACACGAAATTAATAGTTAGAAACGCACGAGCACGCAACTCTACTACCCTACGCAGACGTCTGGCAATAAACTTTTTTAATAATTCTAATAACAAAAAATTGGCTAAAAAGTTTAGTTTTCAAAAAAGGCTTTTTAAAGCTAAAAATTTTTTTTTTCTAAAACTGCACTTAAGCATTTTCGACTTTCGAAGCAAGCAAAGCCAAATTTTTAACAAATGATCATTAKAAGGCTTAACTTTACGCAGACAGCGCTCTATACATCTATAAGCAATAAGTATTGAAAACTGGTGAAACAAAAAATAAGTGAAAATACTCAGCACAGATGTGCAGATGAAATACTGCTGGATCCAATAYATTTGTGTGTGTCGACAGTAAGTTTTGAAATTGATCCACTAAGCGGATTTTTGCGGAGTGGTATCCACACTTATGCTTTTAGTTCCAATCGCAGTTTGGTAAATATTCTCCCAACATGCCATTAATGTCAAATTTASTAATACATTTTGAACCAAGTACTTTAACATTAAATTTGAACCAGCTTTTGGTTATAAACTATTTGGTATGATGTTCGCAAAAATTTGTGTGAATTTGCTATCTGCGGCTGGGTTTGAGTCTTGGCTAAAAGGCGTTATTTAAAAGCTCTCTTCCTCTTCCAGAAGTTTATGAAGTTAGTGAGATAACGTTTAGTTTATATTCTGAGAAACTGACATTTTAAAATAATGAAAGCCCTTCTTGTTATTCTTATAAACTCGAAAATATTAAAATTTTAGGTTAGTTATTAAAAATTAAAATCAAAGACTGAAACTAATATTATAATAATAATAATTGTCAATTTAGTTTGAATACAACATTTTACGGACTTAAGTTTTTGTAGAAAAAAAAAAAATTATTGTGTCCTCTTAATAGTAATGACCTCTAATTTTGCCAAACTGTATTACGGTCAATAAAAAATATTGGCAAAGCAATCCGCTCGGATTTGTAGAAGCCCTGCTCACACCTTTTTGCCCGAGTATTTGATCAAAAGCAACCCATTAACCTCCACCGCATACCCCAAAACTGAAGAAGCCCGTAAATGAAATACGCTATGCTACGATTGAGAAGATAACAACTGCATCGAAGGAGAAGTTAATTAAGATCACAAAACATTACTTTTTAATTCGAGGGTTCGAAAGACTTACGCCTGAACAACGTTTACAAATCACACAACTTTATTACGAAAATTCACGTTCTATAATGATATGTTTCGCGCTCTTCACTCAACTTATGGCCGACATAATCGGCCTACTGAGCGTACATCACTCATTTTGAGACCGAGAATTCAACATAGCATAGTATTCGAATAGAGCATGTCCAGCTCGCAGTGAAAAAAATATAGCAGCCGTAGCTTATACCGTGGAGAGTCGATTTGGCGCCGTTCGCAGAAACTCGAACTGACGTATTTAATGACTTGGAAGAATACACAATACAGTTTGTGCTAGAAGTGAAGCTGCCATGAGGCTTCGAATCGCTTTATGAGCTCTTGAAAATATTTCGATGTTTTCGAGCCAAATTTTATTCAGCTATGAGGCCCATCTCTGGCTCAAAGAGTATGTAAACAAATAAAATTTCCGCATTTGGAACGAAGAGCAACCTCAAAAGATTCAATAGCTATCATTTCATCCAGAAAAAACGACGGTTTAGGTTCAAATTTCTTCAAAAATGATAACGGTGTGATCGTAACCGACAATGGCGAGCATTAACGCTCCATARTAACCGACTATTTGATGTCTGACATCGATGGTCGTGACTTCGGCATCATTTGGTTTCAACAAGACGGCACCATTGATAAAGCACTTGGCAGATAATTTCACGTTTTCGGCCGGTCGGTTGGATCGTGTAATACACTGTTAGACTTTTTCCTKTGTGGACATGTAAAATCTAAAGTCTATGCGGACAGTTTCGCTTCAATACAGGCCTTGAAGCCTGTTGGACCCAACGGAGAGACCATATGAGACGTAGCCCCGGCCAACATTTGAAAGAGATCATCTTCAAAAAATAAATGCCAAAGACTATTTTTTCGAGTGAAAATAAACATTTGCCATTAAATTAGAAATTCCTATAATTTTTCTTTAACTATTTTGTTCAAAATGYATCACTTTTCTATACTTTTTTATTCTAATAGAAGAAATGTGAAAAGAACTGCTTTAATATAGTCAAGCTTAGATGATATTTACTTACTAAGTAAAAACGATCGGACAGAATAAAAGTATTGAAATAATTCTGATAAACATTTTCATGAAATCCTTTAAGAGTTTCGTTTAAAGCTTCAAATAATTGGGAAAATAATAGCTTCGAAGCATGCCTTAATGCGAAATAGACGGAATGGGACATGATG
Source organism: Bactrocera latifrons (assembly GCF_001853355.1). Lineage (NCBI taxonomy): Eukaryota > Metazoa > Arthropoda > Insecta > Diptera > Tephritidae > Bactrocera > Bactrocera latifrons. Next base: position 202,634 of record NW_017537062.1, read on the forward strand.
TACTGCGTATTGCCAGAACTTTGTGCTAATTTCAGTCACAAAATCGGAATTTTATGGAATCATATAAATATATTTAAACAAACAGCCAAATTCTAAAACAGATATGGTTTTATAYAAGCTTGGAATTACTGAACCTTAGATAAGGAAAATTAATGAATAGTATATTGAAAATCAGAGGAAATAAAATCAAGGAAATAATGAGAATAACTACCTACCTACTTCGAAGCGGATACTACTGGGTTGAATCGTACAAATACACAAAATGTATATTGTAAGTATACATGTATGTGAGTTTGAATGATGAATGCCGCATGACGATGTTTTCATATATGCATATGAATATTAAAAACTATGCGCCCACATATCAGCATTCCGTTGCTGCCAACAAATTTTACCATGAACAAACAAAGGACAAAAGCACCAACAATGCCGTTTGCATTGCAATTTTCAAAACACTTCAACGTCAATGTTGTTTCAACGCGTTTGTTTTGTTTTCAGAATTTCATTTTTGCCAATCTTTTTTCTTTTGTATGCGCTGTAACCGACCGTTACGATAAGTTTTTTGCAATGAAGCGAGCACGCCAATTGCTTTTACTCCGCGCTTTATTGTAAAAGAAAAAAATCGTGCACAGACTACAAAGCGCATAGTTCAGTGCACTATGTTGCAGGATGGCATTTGTGCTTCGCTCTATTTTCTATTTTCATTTTGTGTTTCGGTTTTCATTTGTTCATACGTTTGCTTAGCGTGTGTATTTGTTTGTGTGACAGCTTTTGGCTTTCTAATGCAGTTTGTGGGTGTGGCAGTCGGCTGGCCACAGACTGGATATGCAACATGAAGCTGCATGGAATTCACTTTGTGACTTTTTTTTTTTTTTGTTTTTGCGAAACTTAATTTCCACTATTTGCAACGGCCAATTATTGCATGATTCAATTTTTGGAATATGTTAATAAAATTTTGTGATTTCTRTWAACAACTTTTTAAAGAAAAAGACTTGAAATATTTTTTTGAATTTTACTCTTCAAGTCTATCATTAATAAACATATATTTTTTTTTTAAATTTGTTTAGATAATTTTTTTTTTTTTTAATTTTATTTATTTATTTATTTATTTATTTATTTATTTATTTTTTTTTTTTTTTAATGTATTCCTCCACATAAATATCTGTAATGAATATATTCTCCATTCAACAAATCTGATAAAAAGTGTGCCAGAAAAAATTATTGCACGCAGATTCTTTAGTTTTATGACCATAATTCTTACTTTCTTCAGAAAATTTATCACTTTTGTTGCGCGGAAATGAGCTCCTTCCTCCTTTGTTCTGCATAAAAGAGAGCGCACATTCTTAAGCAGTGTCCTTAKTGGGGTATTAAATACAAGTTGACTTGGCAAGTATATATACTTATATGAGGCTACAGATAATACCCGCAATGTCTTTCCTCAACTTAATTATGTCCTACATTGTTTTTCATTACTAATATAACATATGCGTTTCAATCAYATTATGTATATATACATGTATGTATAGCTTAAAGAATACATCCATGAATGATTAAGCTATGATAGAGAAGAGGTTTAGTAGGAGAGAATAAAGCAAAGTTTATCTATACCAATGGGTCCAAAATGGGCTGAAGAATAGGGGCAGAGTTATACTAAAATGATCTCGAAATCTCACTCACTATTTGACCATAAAACTAAGTCATCATATTCTAAGCCAGAGTACTAGGCATAGAGAAGACCACTGGTATTCTTTTTAATAACTACAGTAGGATACAGAATATAACCATACGCATAATTAGTCAAGCGTCTTTGTTGGCCTTGCTAACGCCACTTACTAATTCTAGTGCAGTCAACAATTACAGGAAGGCTTTAAGTTCACTGGCAGATCAACTCCACTTATCCATAATTTGGGTTCCCGGCCACAAAAAAATTTTCAGCAGTGAAAAGGAGAACAAGTTGGTCGAGCTAAGAACCTAGGACGAAACCGAGTCGCAGTTAATACCAAGCCCGTTGAGAATAATCGAARGCTAATTTAATTCCTCTTTCTATAAAGAGCCTTACAACAATGTTTCCGGTATCAGCAAACTAGAGAGAAATAAGGAGTTTATTTTTTGCTTWCTCTGTGAATGGTCAGCTCTAAAAGAAAACTCAAATAGAATAATTGAAACTCATTAACCACACCAAACCTTGAATGACTATCCACAAAATTAAATAATGACTATAACTAGTTTCATTGAGTGTATGAAATGGTTTAGAGCAACGATCTTCAAAATAGCGCATCCAGTGCTAATTGCCAGCATACCTACCAACCTACCTTTTTACGCCATTTATCTCATTGATAAATGATTCGTTCGTCAAAACAAAGAATATTTTTGAATATTTTTTTAAAATATTGATAAGTCTATTTTGATCTTATCCAAAAACTGATATGTAGCATTGCTTATGGTCCCTTTGTAATTCTTCAGTACTTTGGGCAGAATCAACAGTGAAAAGTCATAATGTAGTGAAAATACATGTGAAACGTTTCCTGCTAGCTCTAAAAGCTGTTTAAGGGAAAGTTATTTTCGACAAAGTTTTGGCTACATGTCTTAATATGGCAACTATGAAAACCTTAAAAAACCTTAAAGTCAGAAATCAAGGAAATCAACTACTTATTGTAGACGTTTCAGTCAGACAGATATCTACAGCAACCTAAAATACCTCTGCGCTTATACGAAGCATATTTATCTGTTATAATTTWTCTGTTAACCTTATGTTAATTGTTTCATTCTTCTTCTTCTTCTTCTTCATCATTCATTGAAAGTACAGGATTTTGTTTAACATATACGCACCGAATACGCTGTTGCTGCTGTGGAGAGGATTCTCGAAGAAGATGTAAATGAATAGAACGACGCACGTTCGGTCAATGGGCCCAAAAGGAGATGACCGGAGAACACTGTTTTCACAAGAAAATTTTGTACAGCGATGAATCACTTTTGGTTGAATGGGTACGTTACAGCGCAAGCCATTGTTTGTCTTAACTGCGTCAGTATTCAATAGGTCACTGTTTTGTATACTTTGTAGACAAAAAGAAWCGTTAGTCGATATTTCTGCAAAAATGAAGCCGATCTACTGTTACAGTACAATGAGAAATGCTGCAGTCATGATTTACAACTTTTTCGTGTCTGAATTGAAAAATGTTAGTTTGGACAACCTTTGGCTTCAAGAAGACGTTTCTCTATCGCAAACAATCAATTTATTGAAGGAAAATTTTTTGTGAGCACTTTATATCGGCTGGTGAACCTGTGACCCGTCCTYCAAAATCATGCGTTCGCTGTACTATTTTTTGCAGGTTACATAAAGTTGCTTGTCTACGCAGAATGATGTTTTGGAAGATAAGATTTTACGCGTAATTTCTGGCATACGGCGCCAATTGCAGCAATTAGTGATTGAATATTGGACCTATTGACTGAACTTTATTCAAGGAGGTTCCTTACTCGAAATCAGTTTTGAAACGTAAAGGCACGCGCTTATCATTATAATATCTAGTCCATAATATGTACTTAACTATATATTATTCTTTATTCGAAGAATAATCGTGATCCGCAAATTTTTTGTCGAAATTTAACTACGAGGACTTTTAAATTCAGGCGACAGTATATTGCCTAGTCTTAAGTACAATAATCTGACAGAGACGACAACTTGGCAGGGCAGTCCCTGAAGATATTACAATGAGCGGAGCAATAATGCTTACTCTACCAGGTTTGCTGATATAGCCGATATGTGTATACATAATTATGTGAGCTTATTACTGCTGAGTAAGAAAGAGTAAATATCCTAGAAGAATATGATTCGAAGAAAGAGCTATGGAAATGAATTATGGAACTCAATTTCATTGACTTATATTGCAATCTAAACGGAAATATAAACCTATTGTAAAATATTGTTGGTCCTGTATCATAAAATCCATCTACCTGTCGGAGAAGATTCAAGAATAGAATAACAAAAATTCAAGCAAAACATAAAGTATGAATGCCAGTACACAATATAATATGTATAGGTAGGACTTTACGATCCTTAAAAAGACGTTTGATGGTTTTATAAATATCTAATTATTTTAACCCAAATTTCACACATTTGACACTAGTTCTTAAACCCTTATTTTCGAACCTTTAACTTATTAGCAAAAGTTTTCGCAACTCCAAAGTMACTATGCGCCAAATAAACGCAGCATTTCGACGTATTATAATCCAACAACATCAAACAACGAGATGCTTACGGCGAGCCGCGACAACAACCTGGCGCATATTAAAACACCACTTCCTTGTCAACACGCGTTCGATGGCTTAAAGCACTCACAGCGACAATGCATTTGTGCACACTTGTATATGATTGCTGTTGCTCACATTCAACATGCAGCACTTGCAGCAATGCGCCTGCGGACCTTACCACCACTMAACAACAACAGCGAYGCAGCACTGCATGCCAGTATGTGTGTATAAGTGTGTGCCGCCTGCATTCAGTCAACTCGCACAGTAAATGTCATCGTCAGCGTCACGGCTGTGCCTGCCTGCCTGTTGCCACATTATCGCTGTCGCATGTCCTGCCGCATATCCGGTGTCTGTCTCTTATACACATCTAGATGTGTATAAGAGACAGGTGTATAAGTGTGTGCCGCCTGCATTCAGTCAACTCGCACAGTAAATGTCATCGTCAGCGTCACGGCTGTGCCTGCCTGCCTGTTGCCACATTATCGCTGTCGCATGTCCTGCCGCATATCCGGTGTGGCGCAGCTACAAATAAGCGAGGCACATTCATCTCTTCCCAGTATATGTGTATGCGTTTTTCGGTGTGTGTTTGTGTGTATGTGGCATGCAAAGGATATCTCGCGCATTATAATTGCAGCTGGCTGGCAGGCAGCAGGCATCATGCAACTTGCAGACACTCTCACTCCGCATCTTTTCATTGAGGCGTCATTTTAAATTTGTCTTCTCATTTAACACAGCTGTAACTGCTGCTGGCGCCAAAGGATGTGCTTTTTTGAGCGCTGCCATGTGTTATAACTGAGTGAATGGGAAATGTGAACAAAGATGCGGCAGAACGTTGTGGCATATGTATGTATGATCTCCAGGAGTTAACCAAAAATTATTAATTATTTTTATRCCCTGAACAGCTAGCAGRATATAGCAGATATTATTRTAATATRGTATAAATGATAAGCATYATGAGCTGTGTCGAATTTTCCAGAKCCGTCTGCTCGTSCTTCGGCCTATATATACGCGAACTARTSCCMCAGTTYATRAGATTTCRATCTGAAATTMTGCAMACATCTTTCTTTTAATAAGAAATAGCACATATGTCGGAATCACTGATATCGGACAGGTCTAACATATAGCTGTCATACAAACTGACCCATCAAAATCAAGTCATTGTATGGAAAACTTTTTTATTTGGCTAGGTATCTTAACGAAAT
>NW_017537062.1:208353-223148 GCF_001853355.1 Bactrocera latifrons
TTGTATGGAAAACTTTTTTATTTGGTAAGATATCTTGACGAGTTGCGGCATACATTAATTTCCAAGCCAATTATATAATATCCGAAAAAATTGTTCAGATCGRACCACTATARCATATATGTAGCTGYCATRCAAACTAATCCATCAAAATCACGATAAATRTTTGTTTAAATCCGTTCAAGCTATAAGAAATACAGCYGTAAAGGGTATTACAGCTGCMATGCAACAGAATTAACTTTTTTTCTGGATTTTTTATTAATTTCAACTTGCAGCAGACCATCATATTCATGCTGCCACAGGGCTGCGTTTATAAAGAAATTTATGTCTGTTTACAAGTATGTGTGTATATACATACATATGCATGAGCGTGTATTTGTGCGCTTCCTTATCTCATATGCATCTTTTATGGCTCTTCTGTGTGCCGCAAATTGTGAAGAAAAAACATCTTTCCTTACTTCATGTGTATATTTGTATGTRTGTGTGTGTGTTGCGCAAACTTTTCTCAATATGAAAAGGATATGAAACATTGCTTAAGGATATATTGTTCACACTGTTTTCCTTCATGCACAACTTCATTACCCGCAAACTTTACCCTTCATTGCCGTAATCGAGGTTGCTGCGACGCTTTCTTTTCTACTCTTTCTCACTACTTTCTACCTCTATCTTCCTCTCTTTCCTCTTCACCATCATCTCTGCGTCATCTCGCTTTTATTATGCTGCACCTTGTTAATAGTGTGTTTTATAATGTAAATCTACTTACAAAACTAATTATATAAGAAACTGAAGCGCCACACCCCTCACTCCCCGCGCACCTATTGCAAAGACATCCTCTACGCTTGAGTTTTTCTTTAAAGCACATTCAAAGTTTTCTCTCATTTTGCTGGCCACAGCTTTGCCTTTCCGCATTACTTTTCTATTCATTGGCGCAAAAGGTCCTTAGAAACCCAGTTACCGTTAGCTGGCAGCTGCCATAATGATGACCACGTTGATGATAAAGTTGATAATTAGAAAAATACTCAAACATTTTCTGTTTRTCTGCATGTATGTGTRTGTGTATGTGTAGGAGTGYGCAATTATTGCATAAAAAGAAATGTTGTCGGAAACCGGAAGGAAGGATGGATGGTTGCTATGGTTTGCTTGTGGGTATGCGCTACGCGTAATTGGACATTTTGCATTTGTCTCAGTTTCCATGTAATGGCGCGTATGTGCATTTCCTTCTGTGTGTGTGTGTGTGTGGCTGGCTGTTTTCATGAAATTTCATTTCCGCCTGAAACTGTTTACCTCTACGTTACCGCATTACTTTGCGTAATGTCATCAGCAAGCGAGTTAGAATTTGCTGTTAGTGAATTTCAGATATCATGGGCATTATGACGGGAGGGAGAACTCTAGCCGTTTTAAAGGTATGTTTAGTGAAACATTATTTATTTATTTTAAATCGGTTTTGTTTTACATATAAGCCTATATGCCAGAAATAATGGTATTACAGATAGAAAGAAAACAATTTATTCTACATTCGTAAGCTTTAAATAAATGCTTAATGCTGACGACCTATATTACTTTAGAATTATGTTGAGTGTTATCACTTTGCAGTTGAAAAATTTTAAGTCTTTATTATTACAATTTCTCTAAAATATCTACCTTTAGGTGCCGAATATGTGGAGCYCAGTATCTACAGTTGCCTTTTGACCGAAACTATCGGTCAATGTATGGGATAAATAACTAAAACTCAGAGCGAATTCTTTCTCGACCATATAAACTCTGTGTTTAAAATATGGTTTGAGTCGGATCAATACRTTCCTGAGCCCCCTTWTACCAAATATTCTGATTTTCGAAMTTTCGGATGACTTTATGCTGCATATATCSRYCASTATAAGAGTTTGTTCAATAAACGTGAGTGCACATATTTTAATCAWAAAAATGTATCTTTGTGCATTAAATAGGTAGCATGTGCTAAAAATTTGACCTAATCCCCATATAGCTAATAAAAAGTTTTTCRAACATSCGGTTGACTTTACTTCATATGGAAAAAGGTATATGCTATAATATGTAATGATTTTAGTTTTTCTGACACACCTTTTGTGTCGGTCAGTGTAAGAGTTATGTTTTGAATACACTCGTGGTCACGCAARCCTAGTATTGCATATTTGACTACATTGTATAGCCTTACTTTGTGCGATATACAATTTTTTGTTTTTNTTTGTAAAAGCACAGAAAAGCTAATTTGTGCCTTACTCATTAAACCTAATAAATTAAAAGCTATAATTATAATTTCATAATATAATTAAGTTTACTTATGCTTACTTAAAACATTAAAAAAAACAAAATTGAATTAAAGAAAATCCCGAACGAACGAAAAAGTCCGGAAAACACTTAAGTATAGTGGTAAGGTTTGCTTGGCCACGATTGTATGAACTATGTATGTATATATAAAATTTCTTTGATTCCGATCCTTTGATTGACATTTACATCTTAAGGTATTTCACTGGCTTTGGTTCCAGCACGTTTGACGCGTTTATAATGGTCAGTTGCACCCGAACTGAACCCTTCCTCAGTTGTTGTAGTTTCTTGGATATATCTTCGTGCTAATTTTATAAAACATTCTTCGTAAGTTAAACTTACACTAAAGTTCACTAGTTTATCCTTGAAGAGTTTGCATGGAAATATAATTCAAAAGAAAAATATTTCATTAAACCGCTAAGCTAAAGGGTCTCTATGAAGGATATCAACAGCTACGGTAGCAAGTAAATATCATAGCATAGTTTACTCACCAATTAAGAATATTGAACGCGTCATAAATCTAAAAGAGAGAAAAAGAATTTTTTTTTTTTAATATACTGCGATGAAGGTAAGGAGTATGTATGTGATTAAATAATATTTTATTTATTTATGTAGAGTTTACATAATGTGAATAGTTCATATACAAGTTTGCTAAAACAAAAAAGGGAGGAATATAAAATTTGTTCTTGCTGTAAATCCTTTACGAAGGTATATATTTGCATGGGATTCGACCCCTTAATACAGCTGTCACATTAAACAAATAAGACATAAGTTCTTGTTTTATATATTTTGTATTGGCTATATAAAGATAAACATCGCCATAAAGTTTGAGAATCGGTGAAATTTATTTTCAAATTTTCACACTTTCCAATTTCTGACTTTTAACAACATTAAGTCGCTAAATCATTTCCGAGTTAAAGCTGACTATGCTGATAGGAAGAGATGCAGCAGAAGGCATTTAGTCAAGATCAATATTTACAGTGGCCTTACAAAAGCTTAAAGTCACGATAAAACTTCTTCTTCTTGATTGGCCTAGTCACCGCTTGCGCGATTATAGCCGAGTTAACAACCGCGCGCCAGTCGTTTCTTCTTTTCGCTACGTGGCGCCAATTAGATATTCCAAGCATAGCCAGGTCCTTCTCTACGTGGTTCTTCCAACGGAGCGGAGGTCTTCCTCTTCCTCTGCTTCCCCCGGCGGGTACAGCGTCGAATACTTTCAGAGCTGGAATATTTTCGTCCATTCGGACAACATGACCTAGCCAGCATAGCCGCTGTCTTTTAATTCGCTGAACTATGTCAATGTCGTGACGATAGAACATTTAATTTAATATAACACGCGAACTAGTAATGATTTGACTATAACATTCATGCTATATGATGTCAAAGAGGAATATTATTATCACTTTTAATTTTCACTGAAAACTCATTTAAATAATTTCCTGTTAATAATTCATTTATGGTATTGATGAGTTAGAAATAAGAAGCACAGACAGTAAGCAATTTCGAAAAAATATATATATTTTTTCATATTTTTATATTTCATATCTTCGAAAAACAATACTTATATTTTAAATTAATATTTAAAGTAATTCCCAATATTTTTAATTAGCTGCAGTTATAACTCGAACACAAAAAGTAGTAAGACTTTTTAATTAAATTTTTGCTCGAAAACCAATTCCTTTAAATATTTTTCTTTTCCAAGTTGGTATGACTGTCAATGCATCAGTGCCAAATCTCATAGCAAAATAATCATTAGTGTTTAGTATGTTTTTGCGTTGACGACGAACCACGTCCAGAACGGCCATCAACATTAACTGTTGATTAACAAATCAATAAAATAGAGCACTTGGTGCTGGAATATCGACGAATAACAATTAGAGGCATCATTGGATTATCGGAAGGGTCAGTGAAACCCAATTTAAAAGATCATATGGGCTTAAAAAAAGTGAAAGAACGATTGGTTCCAAAATCGCTTATTTTTTTTTCGGAAAAACCGCGTAACATTAATATCGGTGAAGCAATGCTTTCCGACTACCTAACCTGTCGTTAAAGATATTATTATTGGCGAGGAGTCAGACGAATATCGTGGCAAAGGTGTACCGCAACCGGAAGAACCACATCAAGGCAGGTCCAAAATCAATGAAATATTTACTTCGGTTATCGTGTTGTGGTGCAGTCTGAATTCTTTCCGACCAACCAAAGTGTCAACAAGGAATACTATTTGAGTGTTATGCTTCATTTGCGCGAAGCTATTCGTAGTAAGAGGCTGCAATTATGGGCCGACAACTATTGGATTTTGCACCACCATAAGGCACCATCGTATACTGCATTGAATCCTCGTGAGTTTCAACCAATATCGTGCCGMAATCAACGTATTCGCCTGATTTAGCTAAGTGCGRCTTCTAGCTATTTAGCAAAATTAAAATTGAGAACATTAAACGTGAATCGCTACGTGCATTGAAGGCTATTCCGGAAATTGACTTTTTGGTTCGAGAATTGAAAAAACGTAGTTACAAGTGGATTGGTGCCAAAGTGGCGTTCTTGGAAGGGAACGACATAGATTTTGAAGAATAAATTAAGAATTTTAAAATTATGAAAAAAGTTTTACTATTTTTGAACCATAGTATCACATACTTTGTATGACCTTCGAGCTTTCGATTACATTAAAATTTAATTTTGCTAGGCCATGTTATATATGTTACTTTTTCTTTTCTAGAATGGAATTAATGGTATGTATTTAAGAAAATATAAAATTAATTTAAATTGTATTTTTTTTAATTTTTGAAATTCTTGGTATATATTAATTTCTTATGTATAAATAAAGGCCTGCTGTTTTAAAATATTTCAAGGTATAATTAAAGTAATTCCAGAAGTCACCTTATTAGGCGGTGAGMATAGATTTTCCTCTTCACCCAAAGCGATCAATTAAAAATCACATATGTACATAGGATCGAAAAGGGAACCCAATGATGACGTTGAATTAAGAGTGACGCCAAATCATTTTGTTTTTGTGCATTTTTTGAATCACTGCGTCTCTTAAAAGGTATTTGCTAAAGAAAAAAATTATAAGGAATGCCTTGAAAAAAAAAAAAACTTTTTAGGTCACTTGTTTCGAAACGCTGCATTTGTTTGGATTCAGCTCCAAATGTCAGGAATATAAATAACTGTATATTTTCTACGCAAATTTCATTCCCAAAAGCCTCCAAAGAGAGCAGGTAGAGCATGTCAAGAAAATGGTTAAGAAACAACAACATACATACACAATATACAAACAAACACGTTTTAATATTTTATACAAAGTTTTATTTGCTTTTGATTTGCTTTGTCTGCACGCTCGAATGGCTCAATTGAGGGCAATATAATAGAGCAAGAGAAACCGAAACAGAAACAGAAACAGAAAAAAAACAAACCCAAAATATTGCAATAAAAAGTAAGGAGAAAGCAAGCAAAATTTTCAAGTAGAATTTAATCAAAAATTTACTATTCGCATTGTGTTTATGCAATGTTATGTCAGTATGTCAAACGCCTATACTTCTATGAGTAAAAGAGTGTGATCGCAACAGAATCTCTCAATATGCTGGTCGGACAGCTAGGCGGCATGCAGCAGCAGAGTAACAGTACAAGAAAGGCCAACGAATGAACAATGAATGCGAACGGAAGGATGTGTCGACAAATGTGTGTCAGTGCGCAGTGCTAAATGTGTGCTTGCATATGTGAGTATACATATGTATGTGTGTGGTTGTAGTAGTGCTGCCATTCAAAATGGTGTTAGCCAAGGATACACTTAAGAAGCATTCAATGGAAAACTATTTGAAAGCGATACAAAACACAAATCAACGGACAAACGGGCAGACAAACAGACAAAGCTACCAAAAGACGAACATACGTATGTATATACCATTAGACATACGGTACAAGAGAGCAACAGACAAAGAGATAGACCATTAGACATACAAATGGACCGTTAGACATACATATGGACCGTTAGACACATAGTTAGAGCGGCTGACATAGCGACATACCGTTAGACAGACCGAGCGCGTGCCAGACACACCAACAGTTATGCAGACGTTTGGGTTTGTTGTGAAAGCTCCGACAGTTATTTTCGGTTTGAACAGCTTGACAGACGGTCAACCAATATTTTCAACATTTACAGAGATTTGTTTATGAAGAATTTTCATATTTACATATGTATTAGTGTGCAATATCGTAAAATGCCTGCTTTAAGTGTCTTACAAAGCCCTCGCCTGCTGTCCAGCGCGCAAACAAAGCGTTCATGTGCAATTCACAGTTGAATTACTCAACTTAACACTGTGTCGGTGTGTAAGTAAAGACGGCTAAATATTTATTCTATATACAAATGTATGGAGGAAAACATTTATTTATTAACCACTTTACTTGCAACAAATATTTATGCTTTAATAATTGCCAATGCAAATATTTTCCTTTGGCGGCTGATGGAACGGAGCAATCAATAAAGTGGCTGTTGACAAAGCTTGAGGGAATAGATGTAAGAATATAGGTATGTAAGTATAGAAAGAAGAGTGAAAATGAGTGTACATACCAGGTGATCAAATTTGAACCGGACTGAAAAAACAAACCACATTTTCACGTATTTCAACGTTGGTTTCTTCTGAACCAACAACAGCATGAAAATTTATTCGATTTTCCATACACTTCTTTTAATAACTTTTAATGACCTCGATGGACTCATGTTGCCAAATTGACTGAGCAATAACTCTCGCTTCATGTTTGTCTACCTTACTAGAATGTGAGCGCCCTTGATCGTGATGAAAGATCCCTTTATTTATTGCCCACAAATCCGGTCGTTTACGACGTATCGCTTMATGGAGRCGCCTTCAAGCGGCCAAATAGAATTCCTTATTGGTCTTCCGACAAAGTGCTTAGAGACGACCACACAACTGCCGAATATGTATTCATGGAGAGCATGGTGACCGAAATACTTCAAGTTTAATTTGGTGAAAGCTTGGCAGTGGAAGAGAAAGGGTTTGGATGTTTCCCTATCATCTTCCCAGAGTCCTGTTAGAATATATCAATGCGGCCATGATAACCTTACTAAAAGCTAAAGTAGTAGTTAAGGTAGTCTTTTATGTACCTCCATGAGCCATAAGGGTTTCGCAACGCCACTGGAGCTGCTTGCTAATCAACACTTACTGAGGTCAGGCATCCAGACAAGCTTTATATAAAAGTAGCTTAATACTACTGCTAGTCTCGTTATGCCCTCCATGTCACAATGAGCTCAGTGCCCATATAAAAGCTCTGTTGTTAGAGTTGTTACTTAAAAACGCAGCACTTTGAAGAAATACATGGCTGCCATGACAGAAGACTTCCCTAAAACATATTCTTCGAGCTTCGATCCATACATGGAGAAGCTCACTGTGCCTCTGCTCCAGCAACTTCGCCTTACCTACATATTCTCCGGTGGTAAATACGCGGAGAAGATGGCGGTAGGTGTAGGTTCTACGTCGCAGTGCTTTAAGTGGTGCAGTAAACAAACTCGGTGTTCCTTTTTTCCATTCAATTGCCAAGCAAACATAAAAAATGTTGTCTAGAAAAAACTTTTTACCGATTCGATGAACGAGTCCGGTTCAAATTTGATCACGTGATGCATAAGCAATCAAAAAACTATTTGAGTACGGTTAAAATTTCATCATATGGTATATAAGCAATCATAAAACTACTTGTGTATTCACAGAAATATATAAGTATTCACATTCGTGCAGCAGCAAGTAAGTAACTAAGAAAGCAGTGAAATGAAATGGCAGTAAAAGGTGCAAAATGCCCAGGCGCTTATGCTAAGAAATTATGCAATTTTACAGCCATGCATTTGGCTAATGAATTCCAGCACAGCGCCAATGCCTTGTGGACACACGAATACACACACAGCAACACATTCACACACACACGTATATGTGCGCTTAGCTACACACTTGCAACGCCATTGAAATGCTTGCAAAGGCAGACCGTACAAACATGCTTTGTTAATGGCCTTCCACATTGGCTGGGCAACGAAAGGCTTACGCTCGAATAAACATTGCATACATGCAGGCGTTGAAAGCGCATCAAAGCCATTTAAAGAAAAGGCGTTGAGAATAGCAGCTAAAGTGATACCGGCTATATGAACTACAGCCAACAAGCTGATTTTCAACGAAACGGGTTTTAAATCACTATCTAGATCTAACTGTAGTGTGGGTATGTAAATATTGCATTTTGTACTCACGGTTGATTATTTTATACTATTTATTATTTTGTACTACTAAGAATAATTTTTTTAAACGTTTTAATTTTTGTGTTATTTTTTTTTATTAGTTTTGCGTCATTTTTCTCAAATTATGCCTTACTTTCTTCAAATCGATGTTGGAACTCAACGGAATAACTGAAACGTACTTTTACAGAAGCCCCTAATAATACTTTTCAGTATTGCATTTTGAGGTACTAAGTAAGGATTCCGACGATTCGATCTTATTTTCAAGCTTGTATTAACAAAAATGTTAGATTAATCCATTTTTGTTTAACTGCTTTATTCCTTCCAACTTCTTTGTTTTCAAAGACATTTCGAATGGCTTTGATATTTGAATGAATATTATCTCTCTTTTGTCTAATCTTTCTATAGACTAGTCTATAAAAATTTTGTGCTCGGAAATACATGAAATAGGTTTGATACCCATATAATTAAAAAAATAGTGCGATCGATTTCTTCTGAAATGAGTTCATGACTGCAATGCAATGACTAGTTAGTTCCAGTCTCCAACGAAAACATTCACAACTCCTTTCTTATCGAACAATTGTGAAGCTAATGCAAATTATGAGTTTACCAGAAATCTAATTAGTCGAACACTACGATGTCGAATAACGTAATTCGGAGTAGGAAAGAACTCAAATATCTAGATAATATGTTCAACAGGTCACTTAAGTAAGAGCTTTCGTTGGAAAACCTTTTCTCGAAACAGTCCATCAATTATAAAGAACTGCTTACCTTATAAGAGTTTACTCAGAAACCTTTTAAAACCGATATTATTTATGATTATTTATGAATACGAATACAGCAATGCTGGTGGAGCTCTAGTACAACAATCAGCGGACTATAGCCGAAAATGCAAGCGAACCCTATACTTCTGTATATATTTCTCAGTTTTCTTTTTTTGTTTGAACATATTTCTCACCGCTATTTTACACGATGACTGCTAAATGCCGCAGCTTGTATATTTGCTGCTTGCTCCAACTTATTTCAGCAAACTGCCAACGCCACTAATTACCTGGCAAGGATATTTGTCAAGTCTACAGACGGGTATAATTTATGAAAGCATGTGCAAGCACGAATGCATACAAAGGCCAGTAGGAAAGCCCTAGCGATGGAAAAAAATATTTAAAAAAATGTTGAAAAAGTGAAGAATTTTTTTTTCATATTTAGGAAATATCATGAATATACTGGACTTTAGGATTAAACAGGTTAATTGAAATTTGCAAAAAACAAAAAAAAAAATGGCTTATGAGCTTAAAGCTCAGACAGCTAAGAATTCCGTAACTCAGTAGAAAATGTAGGAGTATATACATATCTCAAACAATACTTACAAAGTAATAATGTACAATATTATTTTCGCCAGTCACAGAAATGTCTTTACTGTTGATTGAAGGCTTGTTTTTTATCTGAGGATTTTTTTTTTTTTTTTGGTATTATTTTTTTTTCAAATAATCATGAGCAAAAGAGATATAGAGTGAATATTACCTGTCATGAGCTATAATATACTATATATATTTTGGTTTCTTTCCAGAGTGACTTTTTTTGAAGCCAAATACCATAATTTCCATTAGGGCCTCCAAATTGCTGTGCACTTACTTATGTTTTCTTTCTACTCGCATTTCGTTGGCAGTATTGCTTTTGTCGTGTATACGCTGTATTTAAAAACGAATAAATTTTAAATAAGATTTACACATTTGCGAGCGGTAAACAAATACACACTTAAACGGCATACAGCACAGGTGTTCGTAGGTGGATTTTGTGGTTAAGCGAATAGGACTGAAAGGCTAGAAAAATATCGTTTTATATCATTTAACAAGGTCTACATTTAGACGAAAATAGGTGAAAAACTAAACCTTTTATATATATGAAGAGCTAGAATGCGTTTAAACCATGAGGTCATCACAAACTACTACACTACACTTTCGCAGAAGGCTCTCCACGAGACACTCTTGGCTTCCTCGGACTCGGACTTGTATATAGCCAATCCCACCTTATTTAGCGTCCAATTGTCACTATAGTCATTTCGACGCGCTTCGGCTCAAAGACCTGTTCTCCATCAGCACCTCTCCAAACGGGAAACCTTTACCTTCTGAGTTTTTGGGGGACGGAACCTTTCAAGAATAGTCTTAAGTACAGATCGATATACTTGTAGTGCAAATATTCCGAAAAATACTTACTTATAACATGACAACTGCTCTGATAGCCATATATAGTAACAGATTCCAAGCAATTTTTGAGAAGGTTCTCATTAGTGATCGTAGTAATATTGGCAGTTTTCTCATTCTAAGTCATTACTAATTTATTATTCCACAATATCGCTTTATCAGCTTCTTCTTTTTGTTTTGCGGAATGGATCACATCTCAAAGCCTTTTAGCTTATGCTCAGAACTTGACCTTCACTTCGTTGGAGAGACCAGGTGAGGAAAGAAATGGGTACGCTTCGAGTCTCCGACTGGCGACAAACAGTGAAAAGATCGGTATATTAGTAATAGATTCTAATCGGTGTCTACGCCAATAAAGAGGAAGAAGAAGATATGCAAGAAGCTAGGACAACCTAGAACCACGATTAGTTCAAATTAAGAGACTACATTTTGGCCTTTCTTAAATATACTAACACTTATAATAAAGGGTGTTTTCTAAAGTAAGGTTTCCAGTGATAAAAAACTCTTTTCTGAGTTGGTCTTTTTGAGAGCTGTTACTTGATTTCATATCAGTTTTCTATTGAATGAACTTCTGTGGAATACATCTTGGTCTCTAGAATCGTGTTATTTATCACTAGTGGACTATTTTTTGTAAGATTATGTGAAGTCGCTTGCATATGCAAAAAGTTTTGAGACGATCGCCGCCTTGAAAGTGAACATACGTCTCCAATAGCTGTAAGAAGTAACCGAAAATTGGGCTTCTGGTTTGGAATTTTTTTGAGCCAACTGCGCCGATCTCATGCCCAAACTTATTTTCTTAAGTAAAATGTCAAATCCTTATGTTTATAGTAAAGCTGGACTTTTTACTTATTTATTGAAACCTCTATCTGCAGATATACCTTTTTATTATAAATTTTTCAACTGATCACGACTCAGGGGGCCTATTTTGTAATTCGATTCGACAAAAGATTTACTCGAATTCGGGTTTTTTATATTCTGTAAGTCGATTTTCGGATTTTCAAGCCAATTTTCGAAAACCAAAATTGTACATATTTATTGTGGCACAGGGTGGTGCAACTTTCGCACAATTATAAAGTACATCCGAATTTCGAATTAAATACATTTACGAAGCGAGATACAGAATAGGGCCCCAGATCTCGATTTCTATGAAGCTCTCACTACGTATAACTACGAGCCACTTCTTTAAAAAATGAAAGAAAACTATTTAATATAACAATATTTCCTTTTCACCCAGATTCAAGCTCCAAATATCCGGAGAGAGGCTAACTATCGCTTGAGAAAGTAGCGTTGATTTATAAAAATGCAAATTGTTGCAGGGTGTATTTGTGATTCTAAGGTTTTGCTCGCACAATTCACAAAAGCATTTGCCTATCTACGCTTCACACCTCAAATTCCACTTCGCATGCCAAACTTTTTTGTCTAGTTTTGTGATTTCTTTCTTTTCAAAACAAATATTTCAACAATTTTCCTCAGTAAATATTTAAATAATTCTACACAAATATATATTTTTGTACTAGCCGAATTTTAAATTGACGTCGACGTTGAAAACAATCAGACAAAAAATACAGTAATAACAACAATAATAATAATAAATTGAAGCACACAACAATCAAGAATAACTCAAAAGATACAAAGAGAGACATAGAAAAGTTGTCAGCCATTTGACAGGCTGAAACCGATCGAGATTTGAGTTGACTAAACACTCATATTAGCAGCGATCGGCCACGAAGACATACGAATAATGAATAATATGGCCGACGAAGATAATAATAATAACAATAATAGCGATAATAGCGATAACAATAATAAAAAAGTCAATAGTAATGTAAATTGCAATAATAGTCCTAACTGTAACCAGAGTCGCGCAAATGCCAGCTGCGATGCTAAAAAAATAGCGAAGAATCTAAGCAATAAGCCCAGTGGCAGCGCTGCCGCTGGTGAGACAAGCAAAAGCGAACGCTGTGTGCTGTGCCTCGATGAGAAGCGTTCGCCGGTACGCATTACATGCGGTCACTCGTTCTGCAATGAATGTCTGGAGGTCTACTTATCGTACCAGAAGTACGCTTGGGCCAATCGCTGCCCCATATGCCGTGGTTCGTTGAAGGAGCAACGACGTTCCGTAAGTTTGTTGAGGACATAATGTTTTGCTTAATTGAAAAATGTCTCTTGTCCGCCTCGATTTCTGTGTGCTTCTCTCTCTCTCTTTACGGACAGGTTAAGCGAAAACATTCCGAAACGGACCAAACGACAGACGCAGTCACAATGTCTGGCAATGCAGGTGCCAGCAGCAGTCAGTACAGGCCCACACGCAGGCGTCTGCATGCCACGTCGGCTACAGTTGCTGCAGCAACAGCCGCTGTGGCCACAGCCACGGCCACGGCGCTATCGGAATCCACCGTGGAGGTATCTGAAGAGCAAATCTACTTGTTGGAGGAGTTTATGGCAATTGCCGCCGAAACAGATGTGTTCGGTATTGCTAACAGCATGGGCTTTGGCAATCCGGCGAGCGCAACCACGCCCACCAATTCAGCATCGACTGTGAGCGCCAGTGAAGCTGCCGGCGAAGACGATGAAGTTGATTTGCAAGCGGCAGAGTTTGGAGAGGAAGTGGAACAGGGTATAAGTTATAGCCAAGACGGCTTCGAATCCAATATTGATGATGAGGAGGGCTTAGAGGAGGAGGATGATGATGAAGCGGTCTTTGACGAGAACGTTGATGTGGAAGAAGATGAAGATTTCGAGGATGAAGAATACGAGGACGATGGCGATGACGATGGCGATGACGATGTCAATGGTGATGAATTAAATGATCTATACTTTTTCGATGAGTACGACGATGAAAACTATGATGATCATGAAAACGATGACTATGACACAGTAGATGAAGGTGATGCCGACAGCATTGCTGGTAGCGATGCTTACGACCAACTGGCTGACAACAATCTACCGACGGCCGAGTATTATGATGTGGAGCAGAATGGAGAAGATGATGTGCTGCTAGYTGACGAAGTAATTATTGTAGATTGAGCGCGGTTCGCAGACAACGAACGCTGCRACGAAGAGTGTGACAAAGACAACYAGACGAAAAACATTTAACGAACTAAAGAAAGGACGATTTGCCGACGCTTCTGACTGCCAGTACGCTGCCCCTGCATATGACTAACTGACGCTTCGAACTATGGACTTGTCGTTACAACTGTGATTCTTTGGGTGCTAATATGACTATGTTTTTTATTTCATCATGTGTCCTGCTGGTATTTTTTTTTATAGTTTTTGATGTTTTTTATGAAGAAAAAAATACAAGAGACATTTTTCAAATGGAGAAGCAAAACAAATTTGTTGCTATTATTTTCGGTTTGTTGAAATACTTATTTTAGGTATTGTCAATATTTCTGTTTTATTTCTCTCTTTAGTATGAAAGATGCAATTCATTCATGACTTATCTAGTCAGTATTTCAGCGGCATCTGCTGTTATGGTTTCCTTATATAACTACTTAACGAGCTAAATTGCTAGCAGAGAGATCTTAGCTGGTGTATGGATAAATATGTATGTATATATTTTGTAATAAAATATACTATTATTCTATTCCATTTTAGTAATAGATGATTGATGTGAAATATTTATAAAATTTTATTGGTAACGGTTTTTGGGGAATAGTGCTCTTGTTGAAAGTTTTAAGGATTCTTCATTGATTACATGAAACTTCAGACAATTCTCTTTTATATCGTGTGAGTATTGCATATATCATACAAAAGAGTTGGTAAATTAAAAGGAACATTAAGATTTTATAAATCCCATTGTCTCGGGGAGATTTCAGGTTAGGTTAGGTTAGGTTAAGTTAAACTGGTAGGTCAATAAGCCATGCATAGACTACTTTTGATTCTTGGCGATATCAGATGGAGTTCCGTTCGTAGGTCCAAGAGAAGTAGACATAATTTTAGAATGCTAACAGACTCTGTGGTCTCAATTTCGATACCTCGTCCAGTGTATCATATCATGGAGACCCCAGATGCTTACCGCGTAGCTTTTCAAATAGGAGGCAAGTACACAAGAGATGCTCCATTGTTTCCCGGGTGTCCTGCTCTAGACATTG
>NW_017537063.1:0-1457 GCF_001853355.1 Bactrocera latifrons
ATACATAAAACTATCGCAAAATGTGTTGCTAAGCGTATGTTCGTTGAGGTTCAAAGATGGTTCTTACGGCAAGAAAAATTCAAATAATTGACGGCAACCCCTTCAAAACAGCCCCTTTGAATGTTTGTTTGTTAGTAACGCTAAGAGAACGTTTGAACCAATCTTGATGAAATTGTCAGAGGTTGTTCTGTGTGGATCGGGGAAGGTTTAGAATAAAATAGAATCTATTTGCTTTTCATGAAGAAAAGTCGGAAAATTGGACAATTCCAAAAAGTTACTTCTTTCCATAAAAATTTTTCTTTTTAAATTTTTTTGTTTTGTTTTTCAATTATTTGAATTGTTCAAATTTTTCGTTTGCTTCAAAAATTTTGGAAAAGTGCAAACAAAGTGATCAATTACAGGTTGAAATTTGTTACGATGCCACGAAGAGGTCGCGCTAATATCGGGCGGCGTTGTTTCTGGCATCGACATACGTTAGCAGCCCAAGGCACTCCCAGGATGCAATGTTATACTTGCGGT
This sequence comes from Bactrocera latifrons, assembly GCF_001853355.1. Lineage (NCBI taxonomy): Eukaryota > Metazoa > Arthropoda > Insecta > Diptera > Tephritidae > Bactrocera > Bactrocera latifrons. The sequence continues at coordinate 520 of NW_017537063.1, forward strand.
ATTATGGATCGCGGTCAATCAGCAAGCAATCGTCACGATGTCACAGCACGACTTTTCAAGCAACAACTTCAATGGACTTTATCTTGAAGTAACGTTGATATAGTGCTGTTTGATGCTAGATGTACACTGTTGAGTGGCAAAAGAGAGGTTTGCCGCACGCACACATTATTCTTTGGATGGTGGTTACACCAGATCAAATTGATTAAATCATTCAATCATTCTGAAATTCCTGATGCAGAGAAGGGTCCAGTATTATACGAAGTGATTAAAACTAATATGGTTTATGGACCTTGCGAACACCACATTCCCACTCCGGTTTGTCTGACAATAAATACACGAAACACAATCCACGTGCTTTTCTTTCGGAATCACAAACTGGAAATGATGGATATCCACGTCGCCCACCAGACCCCAATGGCAGAACATTTAGCACTCACTTTAGAAAAGTGAATATCGAAGTTGACAACAAATGCATCGTACTATATTCACCATTATGGTATAATTCACATTCAAAACTCATATGAATATTGAGTATTGCAGTTTGGTGTAATCGATAAAATACGTTTGTAAGTCACCAAAGGAAGCAACATGGCGATTATTGGTCTTGAACGATACGGTCGGTATGTGAACTGCAATAAAGCGCTTTGTAGGATATTTACTTTTGCAACTCATTCCTCGCAGTTAATTTGGAGATAGCCCAAAGATTGTATTTTCTTCTTCTTGATTGGCGGAGACACCGCTTACGCGATTATAGCCGAGTTAACAACAGCGCGCCAGTCGTTTCTTCTTTTCGCTACGTGGCGCCAATTAGCTATTCCAAGTGAAGCCAGGTCCTTCTCCACTTGCTCCTTCCAACGGAGTGGAGGTCTTCCTCTTCCTCTGCTTCCCCCGGCGGGTACTGCATCGAATACTTTCAGAGCTGGAGCTAGCCAGCGTAG
>NW_017537063.1:3282-4536 GCF_001853355.1 Bactrocera latifrons
CCAGCGCACAACCCTATGCAGGGAATGTTTCGCCTTCTCACTTTAGCTCACCTTCAAACGGATGTTCTTAGGCTACCCAGAAGATACTTGGTCAAGGACCGGAAGTCGTGAGCTGCTTGAGTCATATGTAAAAGAATCGTTTCTGGCCACTCCCACGTGAATGGCGATCAGAAAACTTTAATCACTTGCGTGAACTTCTACACATGACTCCATCCTCCATTTTAACCCAGAGAATAAAGTACAGCCAGTGGGAACACCGTCAGCAACAAAATTAACATTGACGAGTTTTTTTCTCAACTTTCGTCAGTGATCCGTTGCTCCGAGAACATTGCTCTATTCGGAAATGCCTTGATATTATACATGGAATGCATCGTGGAAGAAATAGTTACGCAGAAAGCAAGGCCAACCAGTAGATGGACATCCAGGTGTGTTGTCAACTAATGCCTTACGAAAAATTTATACAATCCACCCGAAAAACGACGATTGTTTCTACCTTCGGTTGCTATTGATTAATGCACGCGGTTAACATTCATGTGAGTCATTGCAGAACAACGGCTGCGTGGTCAGCTAGTTATAAATAAAATTACATTCACATATCATAATAGTAGTTTTTGGCATATTTGACTCTGAACGCAAAGCTATATGAATAATTTTCCGTTACTTTCCCGACAAACTCAAGCTCAAGAATAGTCTAGGCGTCCGACATGGGGGGACCCGAAAGGGGGTCCGAAAGGGGGGATCTGTTAAATAAATGAAGACCACGACTTTAATAATGAGCATGGTAGGAACAACAGTTGATAGGTGATTCTCAAAAATGAACTGATTTTGCAAATTCCCTCTCAAGCCTTGACACTTCCCAGGGAGACACCCTTTTCTCTGCAACCAGTTTCATACAAGTATATTAGTTTAATGAAGATTTCAATTAGCTAGTCATTTGTGCTTCCAATATTATGACTTCTGATATTACAAAATATTCTAAATAAATTCCAAACGATATTTACCTTATAAATAACATCTTTAATTTAAATATTTCATGCTGATTCTAAAAATTATTTTTCAATTAAAACCATTGGCATATAAATATCGTAATATTTAAACACTATATTTTTCCAATTTGGAATTATCTTGAAAAAAAAAACATATAAACCACAGTTGTAACAAGTAAGGAAGAGCTAAGTTCGGGTGTCACCGAACATTTTATACTCTCGCATGATAAAGTGATAATCGAGATTTCAGGCGTGGTTGTGAACCGAT